>NC_134362.1:195926932-196189621 GCF_048569485.1 Anomaloglossus baeobatrachus | reverse complement strand
GCATGGTATGGCGTGGTCCTGATCTTTTTACAACTGTACAATTGGCAGAATTCTTGAAACACCTCTGCTTCAAAGGCTGAACCCTGGTCTGTAAGCACCCTCTCCGGGTATCCGTGTGGTCGACAGAAGTAGGCCTGGAAAAAGGGGGGAATCCAGCACCAAAATATAAAAAAATAATGTATTGGAAAACTATAAAAAAAATAAAAAGAAAAAAAAGACAGGAAAAACAATGAAAAAACCTTACACGTTTCAGACAACCACAAGGTATACCTATGACTAAGGACATGGTTGTCTGAAACGCGTAAGATTTTTTTTCATTTTTTTTTTTTTTCCTTCTTGTATTGTTATGGTTTTCCAATAAATTAATACTAATGACTAAAAACATGGTTGTCTGAAATGCATAAGATTTTTCTATTTTTTCCCTATTGTATTGGTATGGTTTTCGAATAAATTAATACCTACAACTAAGGACATAGTTGTCTGAAACGCGTAAGATTTTTAATTGTTTTTTTTTTTTTTCTTGTATTGTTATGGTTTTCCAATAAATTAAGGCCTATAACTTAGGACATGTTTGTCTAAAACGCATTAATTTTTTTTCTTTTATTCCCCTCTTTATTCTCTTTGTATTGTTATGGTTTTCTAATACATTAATGCCTATGACTAATGACATGGTTGTCCGAAACGCGTAAGGTTTTTCCCTTTTGTACTTTTTGTATTGGTATAGTTTACCAATAAATTAATACCTATGACTAAGGACATGGTTGTCTGAAATGAGAAAGCTTTTTTTATTGTATTTTTCTCTTTGTTTTTTTTCTCTTTTGTATTGTTATAGTTTTTCAATAAATTAATACCTATGACTAAGGACACGGTTGTCTTAAACGCGTAAGATTTTTTTAATTGTTTTTTTTCTTTTAATATTGTTATGGTTTTCCATTAAATTTTTTTTTTTTTTATATTTTTGGTGCTGGATTCCCCCCTTTTTTCTTTTTTGGTGCTGGATTCCCCCCTTTTTTCTTTTTTGGTTCTGGATTCCCCCCTTTTTTCTTTTTTTTTTTATATTATGCATCTATCAGACCTGTGGATATATCATAAATGTCCAAGATGTGACTACACCTTCAAACCTATTGATTTGACAGCTGTTTTGGGCAGGTCAATGCACAATGACGAATGGTGAATTCCGGTGTGGGAGTGTCATGCTAGGTACGGGGGAATACCAAGCAACCCATGAAAGGGAAGGGAAGAGGAACCCTGCATCTAGGGAAGGGGGAGATGGTGACCCCTGACCAAATCTACTACTTGTCCCTGGGTTCCCTCACCACTCTATATAGGTTCCGCACCTATACGCTGAGCCGGAAACCTGCCCCTTGGTATCCCTAGTGCTCGGTCTTAAATAGGGAACAGATGGGATGAGCTCTTCGTCAACCCCACTATATACTATAGAAGGCACATGGAGGACACACAGAGGGAAAAAAACATGAACTACTTATCCACAAATGACTCAGATAGAAGTTCAGCAAAGTTTCAGCAACAATACCACAGATGAGTGCAAGCCACCTGCTTGCATCCAAAGCTTGATTGAATGGAATATCACCAGCACAAGTCCAGGGAAGATGGAAGTATTTAAATCCAAGAGGAAATACAGATGATTAGCAGCTGAAGAGAAAAGGAGCTCCACTGGGTCCTAAAGGGAATAGGATGAAAAGGAGCATTTTGCACAGCCAAACGCCATGACCTTCTATTGCCGGTCACCACAGGATTGTCTGTCACCCGTGACAGGGAACCCCCAAACTACATTTCTCCACCCAAGCTTGATGTCAAAGCAAGAGGCAACAGGAGGAAAAGAGTAAAACATGGCAGCAAAATCAGGTTTTCCTGTCGACTATAACTGTGGCAACATATACCTTACATCCCATAAGAATAAAAAGATTGGGCATATTGAAATCCAACATGTCCAATCCATCTTTCCCCAGACATGTTCACTTAGGAGAAAGTGGGCACACCAGACTAGTCCTAATAAAAGGTCTGGTCAACCTTGATCTAATGTGTATGGCCATCTTAAGACTGTCCAATGCCTAAGAGCTCTGTAATGCTCGCCAAGGCAGATGATAAAGTGGCAGGAGGGAGAGGATCCACTGGAATACAGGGGGACTCCGGGCTTACTCTTTAGTGGAAAGGGCTTGACTAAGCGCCCACCACGAGGTACACGCTAAGTGCCACTTCCAGGGCAATGACAGGGACTGTGGCAGCTGGCCCCCAGAGCAGGGATTGACATGGGGACAAATGGGCCGATTCTAGTGCGGCAAGGATCACCGGGATTGTGGAGGCAGATGGCATGGCCAGGGTGGACAGAAACAGTCACTAGCAAAGCCGGTACCTCCGGGGTAACTGAGGTGGGAGACACGGCCTTGTTTGACGAACACCAGGGTACCACCAGGACCAGGAGACAGGCAGGAACACTGTAACGGGGACGCACAGTGGACAAGGGGACTAGTTTGCTAGGGAACAAACCACAAAGCAATAACAGATTAGGTACCTTCCCTAGTGGGAGAGTGCCTTAAGTACCCAGTGCCTTTCAGCGATAGGGTAAGAGGCACTTCCAGGGAATTAATTGATTGGGACTGTGACAGGTGAACCCAAGGGCAGGGATGGACATGAAGACAAATGGGCAGAGTCTAGTGTGGCAAGGACCACCGGGGTAGCTAAGGCATATGGCACGGCCAGGGTGGACGGACACAGTCACTAGTAAAGCTGGGACCATCGGGGTAGCTGAGGTGGTAGACACGGCCAAGGTTGACTGACAACGGGGTAGCAATGGGACCAGGAGACAGGCAAGTACATTGTAACGGGGACGCACAGTGGACAACGGGACCTGACAACTAGCTGTCTAGGGATCAAACCACTAACTAATAACATTGATCAGGCACCTCCCCTAGTGGGAGAGTGCCTTAAGTACCCAGTGCTTCTCAGTGACAGGGTGAGAGGCACTTCCAGGGGAATGACCTGTTAGCCCTTTTAAGAGAACAGCAGCGGTGCGCGCACACACACAGCCTAGCGACCACTCCTGGAGGGCCTGTGCTGGGAAGCCGTGCAGCGTGGTGTAGGCCGGCCGTGGCAGTGAGTGAGTGGGCGTCCCTGCAGGGAGGAGATGCAGGAACACTACAGACTCCACCCATGCTTATGTCACCCCTCCCATTAACAGACAGTCACACCCCTGTGGTTCTTCACTTGTAGAAAATTTAAAGTGATACATTGTGTTTAATAAATTCCACTTTGTTTTCTTTCTAAAAAGGTCAATCGAGGACAGAAAAGAAAAAAAGCACTCCTCGTCCTCGTTAACTCCGAGCCTTCATAATCTGCCAGCCCCATCAGTGCTAACCGAGATGGAAGCACAATTACAATAATAGATGATGTATCAGCACAACTTGTATTAATTATACAATCTACATGCTATAAGGAGCTTATACATCATAAACTCGGAGCGCTGTACATTACTCTGCACTAGATTTAATGTGGTGACATAGTTCCTAATTACCGAGCACCCACTAATTCATCCTGCGTCTCAGAACATTACTGATTATGTCACTCAATTAACACTGGGATATGAAGAAAAGCCGCATTTGTTGGTTTAATACATTGTTGCATTCAATAATTACCCCGAGCTCCGTCATAATTTATGCCTTGCTTGCCAATGGCAGCGATGTTGATTATGTCACTCAATTAGATCTGGGATTCGGCAAAATAAGTGAAATTGTGTTGTGGAGTTTAAATTGGCTGTGGTCCCCGTTCATGTGGCACCGGTTTTCTGTTATGGGTTAAAGTAAGCGTGAAGCGATGCAAGAGCGGTTTTGACATATGTCGCATTCGTTGCTTGTTTTTCTGTACGCAGAGTACATGACGATTAGTAGTATTCTATCGAGTGATAATAAAGGGTTACTCTTTCCGTGGCTTTTTTGATCCAAGCACCTAATACTAAAGATACAATGTTTTTCATTATTTTTCATAACATAAATCTGCAGGCAAACGAAAATCTGTGTATCTGTCAAGAACACATCTATTGCTGTCCGCCATCTGTTGAAGACATGCCTTTTGCTAGAAGAAGGACTAGAAAGAGTGAAATACTTCAGGAAAGGGAAACATGATGGGGCTGTATCCAGAGGGGCCAAGAAGCCAAATGTTTCAGGATGTGGCAGTATTTCCTGGGGCTGAAAGGAGATAGGGCTGTATAGAGGGGGCTGAAAGGAGTGATTTACTGCAGGATAGGGCTGTGAGTGAAAGGAGTCATATTGCAGAATGTAGCTGTATCCAGAGGGGCTGTATCCAGAGGTGCCAAGAAGCCAAATGTTTCAGGATGTGGCAGTATTTCCTGGGGTTGAAAGGAGATAGGGCTGTATAGAGGGAGCTGAAAGGAGTGATTTAGTGCAGGATAGGGCTGTGAGTGAAAGGAGTCATATTGCAGAATGTATCTGTATCTAGAGGGGCTGTATCCAGAGGTGCCAAGAAGCCAAATGTTTCAGGATGTGGCAGTATTTCCTGGGGTTGAAAGGAGATAGGGCTGTATAGAGGGGGCTGAAAGGAGTGATTTAGTGCAGGATAGGGCTGTGAGTGAAAGGAGTCATATTTCAGAATGTAGCTGTATCCAGAGGGGCTGTATCCAGAGGTGCCAAGAAGCCAAATGTTTCAGGATGTGGCAGTATTTCCTGGGGCTGAAAGGAGATAGGGCTGTATAGAGTGGGCTGAAAGGAGTGATTTACTGCAGGATAGGACTGTGAGTGAAAGGAGTCATATTTCAAAATGTAGCTGTATGTAGAGGGGCTGTATCCAGAGGTGCCAAGAAGCCAAATGTTTCAGCATGTGGCAGTATTTCCTGGGGCTGAAAAGAGATAGGGCTGTATAGAGGGGGCTAAAAGGAGTGATTTACTTCAGGATAGGGCTGTGAGTGAAAGGGGTCATATTGCAGAATGTAACTGTATCTAGAGGGGCTGTATCCAGAGGTGCCAAGAAGCCAAATGTTTCAGGATGTGGCAGTATTTCCTGGGGCTGAAAGGAGATAGGGCTGTATAGAGGGGACTGAAAGGAGTGATTTACTGCAGGATAGGGCTGTGAGTGAAAGGAGTCATATTGCAGAATGTAGCTGTATCTAGAGGGGCTGTATCCAGAGGTGCCAAGAAGCCAAATGTTTTAGGATATGGCAGTATTTCCTGGGGCTGAAAAGAGATAGGGCTGTATAGAGGGGGCTGAAAGGAGTGATTTACTGCAGGATAGGGCTGTGAGTGAAAGGAGTCATATTGCAGAATGTAGCTGTATCTAGAGGGGCTGTATCCAGAGGTGCCAAGAAGCCAAATGTTTTAGGATATGGCAGTATTTCCTGGGGCTGAAAAGAGATAGGGCTGTATAGAGGGGGCTGAAAGGAGTGATTTACTGCAGGATAGGGCTGTGAGTGAAAGGAGTCATATTGCAGAATGTAGCTGTATGTAGAGGGGCTGTATCCAGAGGTGCCAAGAAGCCAAATGTTTTAGGATATGGCAGTATTTCCTGGGGCTGAAAAGAGATAGGGCTGTATAGAGGGGGCTGAAAGGAGTGATTTACTGCAGGATAGGGCTGTGAGTGAAAGGAGTCATATTGCAGAATGTAACTGTATCTAGAGGGGCTGTATCCAGAGGTGCCAAGAAGTAAAATGTTTCAGGATGTGGCAGTATTTCCTGGGGCTGAAAGGAGATAGGGCTGTATAGAGGGGACTGAAAGGAGTGATTTACTGCAGGATAGGGCTGTGAGTGAAAGGAGTCATATTGCAGAATGTAGCTGTATCTAGAGGGGCTGTATCCAGAGGTGCCAAGAAGTAAAATGTTTCAGGATGTGGCAGAATTTCCTGGGGCTGAAAAGAGATAGGGCTGTATAGAGGGGGCTGAAAGGAGTGATTTACTGCAGGATAGGGCTGTGAGTGAAAGGAGTCATATTGCAGAATGTAGCTGATCTAGAGGGGCTGAGAGGAGTGATGTAGTGCATGATAGGGCTGTATAGAGGGGGATAGAAGGAGTGATATCCTATAGGGTAGGGCTGTATAGAGATTGGAGTGAAAGGAGTCATTTTTCAAAATGTAGATTTATAGGGTGGCTCAGATGAGTGATGAAGCAGTATTTTGGGAGCTGAGAAAGTTGATATACTGCATGATGGGACTGTATATAGAAGAGGCTGAGAGGAGTGATGTACTGCATATTGGGGCTGAAGAACAATGTACTGCAGGGTAGGGGCTGTATACATGAGGCTGGGAGGAGTGATGTACTGCATGATAGGGCTGTATAGAGATGGGAGTGAAAGGAGTCATGTTGCAGAATGTAGCTGTATCTAGAGGAGCTGTATCCAGAGGTGCCAAGAAGTAAAATGTTTCAGGATGTGGCAGTATTTCCTGGGGCTGAAAGGAGATAGGGCTGTATAGAGGGGGCTAAAAGGAGTGATTTACTGCAGGATAGGGCTGTGAGTGAAAGGAGTCATATTGCAGAATGTAGCTGTATCTAGAGGGTCTGTATCCAGAGGTGCCAAGAAGTAAAATGTTTCAGGATGTGGCAGTATTTCCTGGGGCTGAAAGGAGATAGGGCTGTATAGAGGGGGCTAAAAGGAGTGATTTACTGCAGGATAGGGCTGTGAGTGAAAGGAGTCATATTGCAGAATGTAGCTGATCTATAGGGGCTGAGAGGAGTGATGTAGTGCATGATAGGGCTGTATAGAGGGGGATAGAAGGAGTGATATCCTATAGGGTAGGGCTGTATAGAGATTGGAGTGAAAAGAGTCATTTTTCAAAATGTAGATGTATAGGGTGGCTCAGATGAGTGATGAAGCAGTATTTAGGAAGCTGAGAAAGTTGATATACTGCATGATGGGACTGTATATAGAAGAGGCTGAGAGGAGTGATGTACTGCATATTGGGGCTGAAGAACAATGTACTGCAGGGTAGGGGCTGTATACATGAGGCTGGGAGGAGTGATGTACTGCATGATAGGGCTGTATAGAGATGGGAGTGAAAGGAGTCATATGTTGCAGAATGTAGCTGTATCTAGAGGGGCTGAGAGGAGTGATGTAGTGCAAGATGAAGCAGTATTTTGGGAGCTGAGAAAATTGATTTACTGCATGATGGTGCTGTATATAGAGGAGGCTGAGGGGAGTAATTTACTGCATATTGGGGCTGAAGAGCAATGATTTGCAGAGAGGGCCTGTAAACTCGTAGCTAAGAGCAATGATATAATGCAGGATGGGGCTGTATATAGAGAGGATGGGAAGAATGATGTACTGCATATTGTGCTGAAGAGCAATGTACTTTAGGGTGTGATTTTATATAGAGGACAATGAGATGAGTTTTGCATTGTATGATGGGGCTGAATGTAAAGGGGGCTGAGATTTGTTATGTAATAGATGATGGAGTTATATATATGAAGACTTAGAGGCTTAATTTACTGCATAATAAGGCTAATGAGAATAATGATGCATGATTACTACATGATGGCACTGTACCTAGAGGGAAGTGATGTACTGTATGATGTGGCTGTGTACAGGGGGCTGAGAATACTGATGTACTGCAGGATGGGGCTATATGTAAGGGGCAGAGAGGAGCATTGTACTGCAGGATAAGGCTGTATACAGATGAACAGAGGAGTATTGTACACCAGGATTGGTTGTATATAAAGGGCTGAGGAGCAATTTATTGTAGGAAGGTGCTGTTTATATAGGGGCTGCGAGAGGTGATGTACTGCAGGATGTGGTTGTGTACAGGGCGCTAAGAATAGTGATGTACTGTAGGATGGGGCTATATATGCAGGAGCTGAGAGGAGTGATGTACTGTAGGATGGGGCTGTGTACAGGGGGCTGAAAACAGTGATGCACTGCAGGATGGGGATATATTTGCAGGGGCTGAGAGAAGTGATGTACTGCAGGATAGGGGCTGTGTACAGGGAGCTGAGAGGAGTGATGTACTGTAGGATGGGGCTATATATGTAGGAGCTGAGAGGAGTGATGTACTGCAGGATGTGGCTGTGTACAGGGGGCTGAGAATAGTGATGCACTGCAGAATGGGGCTATATATGCAGGAGCTGAGAGGAGTGATATACTGCAGGATGGGGCTATATGTACAGGGGGTTGAGAATAGTGATGCACTGCAGAATGGGGCTATATATGCAGGAGCTGAGAGGAGTGATGTACTGCAGGATGGGGCTGTGTACAGGGGGCTGAGAATAGGGATGCTTTGCAGGATAGCGATATATATGTGCAGGGGCTGAGAGGAGTGATGTAATGCAGGATGGGTCTATATGTACAGGGGATGAGAGGCGTGATGTACTGCAGGATGGGGCTATATGTACAGGAGCTGAGAGGAGTGATGTAATGCAGGATGGGTCTATATGTACAGGGGCTGAGAGGAGTGATGTAATGCAGGATGGGTCTATATGTACAGGGGCTGAGAGGAGTGATGTAGTGTAGGATGGGTCTATATGTACAGGGGCTGAGAGGAGTGATGTAGTGTAGGAAGAGGCTTTAAATAGAC
Source organism: Anomaloglossus baeobatrachus (assembly GCF_048569485.1). Classification (NCBI taxonomy): domain Eukaryota; kingdom Metazoa; phylum Chordata; class Amphibia; order Anura; family Aromobatidae; genus Anomaloglossus; species Anomaloglossus baeobatrachus. The sequence continues at coordinate 196,181,094 of NC_134362.1, read as the reverse complement.
ACGCTGAGAGGAGTGATGTACTGCAGGATAACGCTGTATACAGATGGACCGAGGAGCATTGTACTGCAGGATGGTGCTGTATATAGAGGGCTGAGAAAATGATGTACTGCAGGATAGGGTTGTATATAGAGAAGGCTGAAAGGAATTAAGAACTGTACTATCGGCTGTATAAACATGGAGCTGCGAGAAGTGATTTACTCCATGGTAGGGCTGTATATTGAGGACTATGGAGCAATTTACTATACTAGAAGATAGGACTGTATATAGGGGGTCTGAGAAAAGTGATGAACTGCAAAAAGGAAATGTATATAGAGGTAGATGAGAGGAGTGTGGAAGGATTAAGTATTATCGTATGTATGATCACTGCAAGAAGGGGGTATAATATTGGAAAAGAGGGAAAGATTATAGCATGGGGGGATTATTACTGCAAGGGAGTAAGTAATAGTAATTGGAAGGGGGTGGGGGGGGGTGAGAGTCAAATCATACCACTTTTTTAACGATATGATTAGAGTTTAGGCAATAATTACTATTAATTGTTAATGTCTGCCTGGATTCTGTATAAACTGTGCAGCCATTAACAATAAGTAAGCCATTTGTGATTAATAATACAGGAGATAGAAGCTGTTAATTTTATGAAACCAGTTGTTAACAGCTGCACCAAAAACACAACTGCAGAGCTCCACATGAGACCCAAACCTTAGAATCGGCCGCACCACTCATAGGCCGGTGCTTTGCACTTGTGCCACCAGGGTAACATTTGCAAATCCTTGAATACACTAGGGGACCCAGACAAAAAGGGCCCCTGTGCAAGAACAATATATGAGCCCTGCTTTTGCAATAGACATAGGCCCCCAACCTCTTGGGCCCCTGGGTGACTTATAGCGCTCGCTGCTGGTGTAGGGGCTGTGAGTGGGGTTAATGGACCCACCGGAGCACAGGGTGACCCGGGCTTACCCTTTGGTGAGAGGGGCTTAACTAAGCACCTACCTCGAGGCGGACGTCAGCTACCACTCCCAGGGCAGTGACCGGGACTGTGCCAGCTGATCTCCAGGACAGGTGATGGACTCAGGTATGGACACAGGTGCAGGCAGGATGGCTGAGACAGGCAGGCGGGTACGAACAGAAATGGTGGGCACGGCAGGGACAGATAGGTATAGGAAGGCAGGTATGGGTGACAGGGATAACGTCACAAGAGCTCAGGACCTGACCACTAACTAGCAGACTAGTAGCCAAACTAACTAAGGACATTGTGCAGGCACCTCCCCTAATGGGAGGGTGCCTTAAATATATAGTGCCTCTGATAGGCATTTCCTGGAAATAGCATGGCGGCCCTTTAAGGCTATGTGTCCATGGTAGAATGTTGCTGCGGATTTTTCTTTCAAAGGTGCGGATTTACCGCGGAATTGCCGCGGATTTTGGTGCGGATTTTTTTTTTTCCCAATTCTGAAGCCAAAATCCAGATCAAAATCCGCAACAATAATTGACATGTTGCAGATTTTTCCAGATCAAAATCCGCACCAAATCCGCCGCGGAAAAATCCGCAGAATGGGCACAGCATTTCCAAAATGCAATAGAAATGGCTGGGAAGTGCCGCTGCTGCAGATTTTCGGGAAATCTGCGGCTTTTCCGCGAGAAATCCGCGGCAAAATCCGCACATTTTCCGCAGCGTGGGCACATAGCCTTAGAGGAGGGCAGGTGTGTGCATGTACTAGGCGCGTTCCCGAGGAGACTGTGCCACGTGCACAGGCCCCGGGGAGAGGAGAGGACAGCAGCACATGTGGACAACCAGGAGGGTGCGTGGGGGACGCGACCCAGTGGGGGCTGTTAGTATGTCGGCATCCTTGCAGGTTACATATCTGTACAGGCTGCACCAATGATATGTTCAAGCCTTCTTGAATGCATTAGAGTAGCTTAAATGCATGCAGTCCATTCTAATAGACCATGAATACAGGTTCAGGATATTATCAATGGTGTAACTTAAAGGGTTGTTCTATATTTTCAAGACCAATTTCCTCTCCAGCCTCCCGGCTTCATGCTAACCTTGATGTGATGTATGTACTTCTAAAGATTGACAGTCCGAGTCAGTGGTTCAACCATCCTTTCTTTCCAATTGTGCAGCCCTTTAGGTGCACAGGACAACTGAAGCTGGCTGGATCCATCCACCAAGCTTCAGAGCAGTGCTTACAAGCTCTATAACAAAGAGCTTGTAAGTTCTGCATTCCATTTTGTAGGCTGCAGAGGTAGCTTGCGACATAGACAAGGAACACGACACGATAAAATTAAAAATGTCTCCATTCTTGAGAACGGAAAAGATTTTTAATGAGAGATAACTGGCAAAGTTGATTGTTTTTTGCAATTTGACCCACATAGGGTCTTTTCGTATAGCCCCCCAGCCCTGATCCGAGATGAAGTCTGCCCAGACCGGCCATCCATCTGATGTCACGTTAGATACTGCCTCTTGTATCTGTAATAATAATCACCAGTTAGACTGTAAATGTACTGAGTCCGTCCGATGAGATTAGGCGTCCTCCGTGTGCCGCATGTGAGTGTCACACACTGGCGCATTTCCTGCCATACAGTGACATGGCCTCTGGCAATGACAGGGCAGCACCTGTGATTTCTGCTGGTCCTGACTGGTCAGATGAATTGTGCGATTGTCACAGTCACAGCAGATAATGAGAGCGCTCGCCATGAGATACAATGTAGCAGTGTGTATCACTGTCACCGCACAGGGCTGATACAATGTATAGACACCAGAACACTCATTCTATATATTGGTAAATACAGGGCAGAACACTATAAACTAGATTATATTCTGAGAAATGTAAAAAAACAAAACACTTTTTTTAGCTTTTATTTTTAGCTTAAAAGGAATCGGTCATCAGGTTTTATGTATGTAACCACATTCTCCAGCCTTTTATTACATTTCCTTTATCCTCCGGTCAGCGCTCCTATACCTTACAAACAAAACCATTTGACATTGTGAATTCTGATCAGTAACATAAACCCTACCTAAATTGGCATCTTGGACCTGTGGTAGGTTGCTTAACCCCTTTATGACCGATGACAAATATTTACTTATTATTTATTATGATTATTTGATGCAGGCTCACGTGCTGATCCCGCATCTTTCCCTTCACTTGATGGCCGATTTAATCAGCCATCAAGTGCCTCTAACACCCGAGAGTGGATCCGAGATCCATCCGTGGCTGTTAACCAGTTAAATGGCACTATCAATCACTAACAGTGGCATTTAGCACACGTACACAGGAAGTGCATCACTAATCCTGCCCATCAGCACCCCCGTCACTTGATCACAGTTGGGTTTTCTGTACTAGTGCTGGTGCTGATGGTGATTCTGGTGCTGATGATGGTACTGATGCTGGTACTGATGTTGATCCTGGTGCTGTTGCTAGTGCTGGTACTGATGCTGATGGTGATGTTGATGCTGATGTTAGTGCCGGTGCTGATGGTGATGCTGATGTTGAAGCTGATACTAGTGCTGATGGTGATGTTGATGATAGTGCTGATGGTGATGTTGATGGTAATGCTGATGTTGATGCTAGTGCTGATGGGGATGCTGATGGTATGGTGATGCTGATGATGATGTTGATGCTAGTGCTGATGGTGATGCTGATGTTGATGCTAGTGCTGATGGTGATGCTGATGGTAAGGTGATGGTGCTGCTGATGGTGATTGTGGTGCTGATGGTGATACTGATGGTGATGTTGATGCTAGTGCTGATGATAATGCTGATGGTGATGTTGATGCTAGTGCTGCTGATGGTAAGGTGATGCTGGTGCTGATGGTGATGTTGATGCTAGTGCTGATGGTGATGCTGATGGTGAGGTGATGCTGATGATGATGGTGATGTTGATGCTAGTGCTGATGGTGATGCTGATGTTGATGCTAGTGCTGATGGTGATGCTGATGGTGAGGTGATGCTGGTGCTGATGGTGATGCTGATGGTGATGTTGGTGCTAATGGTGATGCTGATGCTGGTGCTGATGGTGATGCTGATGCTAGTGCTGATGGTGATGCTGATGGTAAGGTGATGCTGGTGCTGAAGCTGATGGTGATGCTGGTGCTGATGTTGATGCTAGTGCTGATTGTGATGATAATGGTAAGGTGATGCTGGTGCTGAAGCTGATGGTGATGCTGGTGCTGATGGTGATGTTGAAGCTGATGCTAGTGCTGAAGGTAAGGTGATGCTGATGGTGATGCTGATGGTGATGCTGGTGCTTATGCTGGTACTGTTGCTGGTGCTGATGTTGATCCTGGTGCTGTTGCTAGTGCTGGTACTGATGGTGATGCTGATAGAAATGTTGAAGCTGATGTTGCTGCTGATGGTGATGGTGGTGCTGATGCTGATGCTAAGGTGAAACTTGTGCTGATGCTGGTGGTGATGGTGACAGCAATGCTCACACTGATGTTGATGGTGATTCTCTGCTCTTCATAGCACAGTGTAATACTTATTATATGTTCTGAGGATTTCGATAGCGTAGGGCAATGATCAGCAGAGACGAGTTTTTGATACAAGATGTTTTATAATCTGTAACCACGGTAGATAACAACGGAACAAACACAGCAATACAAATACACAATACCTTCCCGAAACGGAGCGGAGGGAATTCCCGGGGCCACGCACCGGACTCCCCCAGGGAGACCACCAGAGCGAACCCCTATACAGGGACTGTCCGGCAATCACCCCGGAAGGCCTAAATGCGCAGCAGCCGGGACACAAGGGGCAAGCGGTAAAAGTCCAGGAGTGTCCGTACGGGATGATTGTCCAGAGTGGTTACGAACCAGAGAGAACCGGGCAGAGTGCTGACCTAAGATGGCAGACGGAATCCGGGCACAGCTTGAGAAACCGGGTAAGGTCCAGAGTCGGTCGGTAGTCTTTAGGAGGATCCAAAAGCAATCAGGATTAGCAGCAGCAAAGCAGGAGCACACAGCAAGCAGTATACTCAGGCACTGGACTGGGCTGAGAGGCGGCCTTTTAAGCAGCTGGACAGGAAGTAGGGCAACAGAACCTTAAAACTCCATGTTAACTGAGGGCAAGCTCATTCAAAAGAGAACTGGAAAACCTGGAAACCTGACATTACTCCCCCCCCCCCCAGACGGCCTCAGGACGGATCAGGGCCCGGCTTGTCCGGGAACCGTCGATGAAACTGAGCGATCTTCCGGGGTGCCCGAATGTTACCCACCGGTTCCCAGGAATCGTCCTCGGGGGCGTACCCCTGCCAACGTACCAGATATTGAAGCCGACGACGATGGAGCCGGGAGTCAATAATGTCCTCAACCACGAACTGCTCCTCGCCGTCGACCATCACAGGCGGAGGAGGAGGCACAACACGACCACGAAACGTATTAGGGGAGACAGGTTTGAGGAGAGACACATGAAAGACCGGGTGTACCTTTAGATGGTGCGGCAACCGTAGCCGACAGGCCACAGGGCTCACGATCCCGGTGATCTTAAATGGACCGATGAATTTTTGTCCCAGCTTCTGCGAAGGAACACCCAATCTCAGGTTTTTGGTGGACAACCATACAGAGTCCCCTACCTTGTACATGGGTGCCGGTTTCCGGTAAGTGTCGGCCGACCTCTTGTAACGCTCCTGGGCCGTAGCCAGTGTCCTTCAGAACCTCCAGATTTTGTCGTAGCTCTGTCAATCTGTCCTCCACCGCTGGCACCGAAACCGCAACCGGTGACCTAGGCAAAACATTCGGATGGTAACCTAAGTTAGCGAAAAAGGGCGTTACCTTAGTGGAGCTGCTCTGAGTGTTGTTATATGAGAACTCCGCCAACGGAAGCATCTTCAACCAATCGTCTTGGAGATGGCTGACATAACATCGAAGGTATTGTTCCAGGGTTTGATTCGTCCGTTCGGTTTGCCCATTTGTCTGAGGATGGTATGCAGAAGACAAACAGACATCAATCTGGAGTGCCGTACAAAACCCCTTCCAGAATCTAGATGTGAACTGCACGCCCCGGTCAGAGATGATCTCGTCTGGTACCCCATGCAATCGGAATACATTCTGGATAACCAAATCCACTGTCTCTGCGGCTGAGGGAAGACCGGTACACGGAATGAAGTGAGCAGCTTTAGTCAATCGATCTACCACCACTAAAATGGTATTGTGTCCGCATGAGACCAGCAACTCCACAATAAAATCCATGGAGATAGACCCCCAAGGGCGAGATGGCACGGGTAACGGTTGGAGGAGTCCCGTAGGAGCCACACGAGGGACCTTGCACCGGGCACAAACCACACATGAGTGGACATAGTCCTTCACATCCTTTAAGCAAGTAGGCCACCAGAAAAAACGGCTCAGAAATTCTTGCGTCTTCTGTACCCCCCTATGACCAGCCAACACGGAGTCATGGACCAACTTGAGAACCCGAAGTCTTACGGCCTCCGGGACATAAATGCGTCGCTCTCTCAACCACACACCATTCCGAAGAACAAGCGTTACATCATTCGGGGGGGCAGCAAGAAATACGTCACCATCATAGGCCAGCTTGATGTCCTTCCACAAGTCCTGGTCCTGGATTACTCCAACGAAATTGGCATCCGATAACACGGTCTGAGACGGGGTTCCAGGCACGGAGTCCACGGCGTGGATTCGGGACAAGGCATCGGCTTTCCCATTACGTGAACCTGGACGGTATGTAACGACAAAATTGAATTGGTTAAGAAATAGGCTCCAACGGGCTTGCCGTGGAGACAGGCACCTGGCAGACTTCAGAAATTCCAGATTACGATGATCCGTGAGTACTATCACTTGCTGCGCGGCTCCCTGTAAGTGGTGTCTCCATTCCTTGAAAGCGGAAATAATCGCCAATAATTCCTTGTCCGCAATGTCGTAGTTCCTTTCTGCAGGGGACAACCGGCGGGAAAAGAAGGCACACGGATGCAAGAGACTCTTGTCCCCGGTCCTTTGAGAAAGAATGGCCCCTAATGCATAGTCGGAAGCGTCGACCTCCACGATAAAGGGAAGTGCGGGATTCGGATGGACTAATATTGGCGCTGAGGTAAAACATACCTTGAGACGATGGAATGCTTCCTGGGCCTGGGCGGACCACACAAACTTCTGTCCTTTCTTGGTTAACAGAGTGATGGGACGGACAATCTCTGAAAAGTTACGGATAAAGCGTCGGTAAAAGTTGGCAAAACCGACAAAGCGTTGTACCTCCTTGATGTTTCCCGGTTCCGGCCAGTCCAGAATGGCTTGTATCTTGCTAGATTCCATGTTTAGTCCCTGAGGAGAGATGACAACCTAAGAATTGTATTTGTGAGCAGTGGAACTCGCATTTCTCCAGCTTAATGTACAGGTGGTTTTCCCTCAGACGGGTAAGTACGGTCTTGACGTGCTCCTGGTGTTCCTGTAGAGAATCAGAAAAGATTAGGATATCGTCCAGATAGATCACCATGAATTGGTCCATGATATCCCTAAAAATATCGTTAACTAGATGTTGAAATGCCGCGGGAGCGTTACAAAGTCCAAAAGGCATCACTAGGTACTCAAAATGTCCGTACCGACATCGGAACGCGGTCTTCCACTCGTCTCCGGGACGTATACGAAGCAGATTATATGCCCCACGGAGGTCCAATTTGGTGAATATTTTTGCCTGTTGGACCCTCTCCAATAGCTCAGGAATCAACGGTAACGGATACCGGTTCCGGATGGTTATTTTATTCAGTTCCCGGTAGTCAATACAGGGTCTCAGAGTCCCCTCTCTTTTTCACGAAAAAGATGGGTGCCCCTGCGGGGGAGGTAGACGGACGAATAAATCCCTTGGCTAGGCTTTCATCAATATACTCTTTTAGTGCTGCTAGCTCAGGTGCCGCCAACGGGTAGACATGACCAAACGGAATCTCCGCCCCTGGGAGTAAGTCTATGGGGCAATCATATGGTCTATGCGGGGGAAGTCGGTCGGCTTTTCTTTTGTCGCATATATCAGCGAAGTCACGGTAAACCGGGGGTAAAACAGGTACCTGTACAGTGCTCTCCGTATTTGGTGGTACTGGAACCGGAACAGCTGGACTAATGGTCGGAATATTCTGCGGTGGGAAGGATATTTCCTTAGTTTCCCAATCGATGACCGGATTTGTAGACCGTAGCCACGGAATACCTAAAATAATCAGAAAATGAGGAGATGAAATTAGCATGAAAACAAGGGTCTCCTGCTGACCTGGCTTCATGACGGTCGGCTTTTCTTTTGTCGCATATATCAGCGAAGTCACGGTAAACCGGGGGTAAAACAGGTACCTGTACAGTGCTCTCCGTATTTGGTGGTACTGGAACCGGAACAGCTGGACTAATGGTCGGAATATTCTGCGGTGGGAAGGATATTTCCTTAGTTTCCCAATCGATGACCGGATTTGTAGACCGTAGCCACGGAATACCTAAAATAATCAGAAAATGAGGAGATGAAATTAGCATGAAAACAAGGGTCTCCTGCTGACCTGGCTTCATGACGGTCGGCTTTTCTTTTGTCGCATATATCAGCGAAGTCACGGTAAACCGGGGGTAAAACAGGTACCTGTACAGTGCTCTCCGTATTTGGTGGTACTGGAACCGGAACAGCTGGACTAATGGTCGGAATATTCTGCGGTGGGAAGGATATTTCCTTAGTTTCCCAATCGATGACCGGATTTGTAGACCGTAGCCACGGAATACCTAAAATAATCAGAAAATGAGGAGATGAAATTAGCATGAAAACAAGGGTCTCCTGCTGACCTGGCTTCATGACGGTCGGCTTTTCTTTTGTCGCATATATCAGCGAAGTCACGGTAAACCGGGGGTAAAACAGGTACCTGTACAGTGCTCTCCGTATTTGGTGGTACTGGAACCGGAACAGCTGGACTAATGGTCGGAATATTCTGCGGTGGGAAGGATATTTCCTTAGTTTCCCAATCGATGACCGGATTTGTAGACCGTAGCCACGGAATACCTAAAATAATCAGAAAATGAGGAGATGAAATTAGCATGAAAACAAGGGTCTCCTGCTGACCTGGCTTCATGACGCATTCTAGCGGTACGGTTTCCCGATCGACTGGTCCAGAGATTAACGGAGATCCGTCTACCGTCTCCATGGTAACCGGTGAGGATCTTTGCCGAGTCCGGATACCGTGTTTCCTGGCAAAAGAGGAGTCCATGAAATTTCCCCCTGCCCCAGAGTCTATCATTGCAGAGGTAGGTATTAGCTGTCCCTCCCACCGGATCTGAATGGGGAGCGAGCAATGGGTATATTTCCCTTCCGAGTCCTTCGGTGAGGTTGACATTACAGTCAAGGGAAATACCGCATCCAAGTGTCCACTTGCCTCAGAGATATCGGACTCTGCGTCCGTGTTGTCACACTCTGCCATGGCTGCCAATACCTTATTTGGGCGATTCGGACGTTTCGGGCAGTCGATCAAGAAATGGTCCGATTGACCGCAATAGAAACACAAACGCTCACGGAGCCGGTGTTCGCGACGTTCATTGGTCTCTCGCTTTTGCAGAGAGTCCACTTGCATAGGAACGTCCTCGGCCTCCCGTGGCGTCCTGAGAGCGGGTTCTCTGGAAGGAAATGTAAAGTTGTTTACACGGTTTACAGCCGCCCATTTTTCCTGTCTACGTTCCGTCAAGCGGGTATCAATACGCACACAGTGCTGGAGAAACAGTTCAAAATCCCCTGGAGATTCGGAACGAGCTAACTCGTCCTTGATGGTACCGGACAACCCCTTTCTGAAAACAGACAATAATGCATTGTTTCCCCAGTCGGTGTCTACCACTAACCTCTTAAATTCAGTGGCGTATTCAACGACAGAACGCTTTCCCTGACGTAAGGAAAGGAGAGCCGATTCAGCGGTAGCACGGCGATTCGGATCATCAAACATTTGCGCCATTGCGGTCAGAAAATCATCTAGGTGATTTAAACGGATGTCTCGGTTCTCTATCATAGGATTAGCCCAAGCCAGTGCTCGTGAGGTTAATAACATAATTATACATAACACTTTGGACCGGTCAGAACGGTAATAATCAGCATGTACATCAAAAAACAGTATACATTGGTTCACAAATCCACGAAACTGACCACGGTCACCATTGAAACGGAATGGGGGTAACCTAGGCATACCGGCAGCTGATACGGACGTAGTGGGGACGGCTTCCTGAGCCTCCACTCTGACTTGCAAGTCCTGTATAGCCGGACCCAGTACCTGGTGATCATGGCCCAGCTGTGCCTCCACATCTCTAAGTTTAGTCTGCACCGCCTCCATCTCCTGCTGCAGGGAGTTAATCATAGAAAAGAGCTGATCTACTCCTCGTGTCTCAGTCATTGCCCCAGCGAAATCCTCTTATGGCCTGAGTATAATGTAATACTATTGTATGTTCTGAGGATTTCGATAGCGTAGGGCAATGATCAGCAGAGACGAGTTTTTGATACAAGATGTTTTATAATCTGTAACCACGGTAGATAACGGAACAAACACAGCAATACAAATACACACAATACCTTCCCGAAACGGAGCGGAGGGAATTCCCGGGGCCACGCACCGGACTCCCCCAGGGAGACCACCAGAGCGAACCCCTATACAGGGACTGTCCGGCAATCAACCCCGGAAGGCCTAAATGCGCCGCAGCCGGGACACAAGGGGCAAGCGGTAAAAGTCCAGGAGTGTCCGTACGGGATGATTGTCCAGAGTGGTTACGAACCAGAGAGAACCGGGCAGAAGTGCTGACAAAAGACGGCAGACGGAATCCGGGCACAGCTTGAGAAACCGGGTAAGGTCCAGAGTCGGTCGGTCGGTCGGTAGTCTTTAGGAGGATCCAAAAGCAATCAGGATTAGCAGCAGCAAAGCAGGAGCACACAGCAAGCAGTATACTCAGGCACTGGACTGGGCTGAGAGGCGGCCTTTTAAGCAGCTGGACAGGAAGTAGGGCAACAGAACCTTAAAACTCCATGTTAACTGAGGGCAAGCTCATTCAAAAGAGAACTGGAAAACCTGGAAACCTGACACACAGGCAATCAGACGATATCAGCTTCAAGCCCCCTAAAGGACCTAATAAAGACAGCAAAAAGTAAAAAAAAAAATAACACAAAAGTTTGAGTCACCCCCTCCTCTCCCCATTAAAAAAACAATTAAAACAAAAATACACCTATTTGGTTTCGCCGAGTTCAAAAATGTCTTATGTTTAAAAATATAAAATAAATTAATCTGATTGTTAAAAGGCGTAGCAAGAAAAAAAATCATTATGGTTTTTTAGTCACTACAACATTGCAATAAAATGCAATAAAAGGTGATCAAAACATCATATCTACTCGAAAATAGTATCAGTTACAACATCAGCTCAGTGCGCAAGAAATAAGCCATCACTGAGCCCCAGATCCTGAAAAATGAGAACATTACAGATCTGGGAAAATGGCAACAAAAGCAAATATTTTTTTGACATTTCAGATTTTTTTTTTCACCACTTAAAAAAAATGATACATGTTTCGTATCTGCGTACTCGTACTAACCTGGAGGAGATGCTCTGCTGTATTTTTCTGGAGTACTGAGCTGGCAGTGTCACTATACCTCTGTGCAGAGCATCTTGCACTAGGAGATGCTCTGCTGTGTTTTCCAGGGCTCCTGAGCTGGCAGTGTCACGATTCCTCTGTGCAGAGCATCTTGCACTAGGAGATGCTCTGCTGTGTTTTTCTGGACTACTGAGCTGGCAGTGTCACGATTCCTCTGAGCAGAGCATCTTGCATTAGGAGATGCTCTGCTGTGTTTTCCTGGACTGCTGAGCTGGCAGTGTCACGATTCCTCTGTGCAGAGCATCTTGCACTAGGAGATGCTCTGCTGTGTTTTTCTGGACTACTGAGCTGGCAGTGTCACGATTCCTCTGAGCAGAGCATCTTGCATTAGGAGATGCTCTGCTGTGTTTTCCTGGACTGCTGAGCTGGCAGTGTCACGATTCCTCTGTGCAGAGCATCTTGCACTAGGTGATGCTCTGCTGTGTTTTCCTGGAGTACTGAGCTGGCAGTGACACGATTCCTCTGTGCAGAGCATCTTGCACTAGGAGATGCTCTGCTATGTTTTCCTGGACTACTGAGCTGGCAGTGTCACGATTCCTCTGTGCAGAGCATCTTGCACTAGGAGATGCTCTGCTGTGTTGTTCTGGATCACTGAACTGGCACTGTCATGATTCCTATGTGCAGAGCATCTTGCACTAGGAGATGCTCTGCTGTGTTTTTCTGGACTACTGAGCTGGCAGTGTCACGATTCCTCTGTGCAGAGCATTTTGCACTAGGAGATGCTCTGCTCTTTTTCATGGACTACTGAGCTGGCACGTTGATTGATTGCTCAGGTGTTTCATCTTCCTGGTAATTGCTCTGCTTCTTTACTGAGCATGCTTTCTCTGAACCTTGCCAGTTGTACATTCTGGTTCTGCAGTTGTGCTGTTGGCCTGTTTTCTGCTAGTGTTCTGATATTTGTTTTTTAAGGGGAAAACTTTTCTCCTTGCGGAGACTGGATTGTCAGGTCTTCGCACGGAGAAAAGTTTTCCCCTTAGACCCCACTATAGCTTCTCACACTGCCATATCAGATCTCAAACTTTGCACTGACGAGGGGCAATCACCCCGAAACACCGTGTCTGCAATTTGAAGTTCTGATCTGGCATAAATCCTAGGTCATATGAAAAAGCTTTTTAAAGCGCCACTTTTGACTTTTAAGATTGCTACTTCAAATAGGTGGCGCTAGAGTTAATTTCCTTCATCCCTGAAGAGACAATTTGTTTCTTTGTTTTCTTGACTGTTGTTTGACTCCTCTCTGCCCGCTCACTGTTCCTGTTGTGACCTGCTGGCTTTAGACCTCGGACCGTTACCTGACCATGTCTCAGTTTACTCCCTGTATCTATATCATACCTTCCTGGAACTTTGACCCTCGGATTGTGACCTGACTATGCCTCCCGGTGTCCATACGTGTCCTCCAGTTACCAGACCCCGGCTTTCCTGACTACTCTTCCGTTTGCACTACTCATAAGTAGTGACTTGCATTACATTATATCTCTCTATAAATATACTGCACGTTGTAGATATACCTCTCCCACTATGGCTGATGAAGTACTACATCAGCTCTGCTACATTTGTACTTGTCAATCATCTATGCATTTTCCTATGTTCTCACGGCAGGGTTAAGCCTCCACCGCCAAGGGAGCCGGTGAAGGTTGGGTAGTCGGCGGGGGGTTAATGAGGACTGGCAGGCGAGCGGATGATCAATTATCAAGCTGATATGTGGCGCGGCGCTCAGTGCCACCGAACGATACGTTAAATACGGGAATAAGAATTACAGTATGTTTGTAATTTTCCGTAACGGAGATTAGTCACGACAAACAATGCATCTTTTGTTGGCGCTCACTTATGATTGTGAATAATGAGCGAGATTTGAAAGGTGCTAATTATTTTTATCCTCTAGTGTTATTTGGGGAGTTATAAATTACGCCGCGCCATTTCTTTTATTATTTTTTTTTTTTATTTTACATTTTTTTTTTTATGGAAGATTAACATAAAACCCCGTATTTAGTCCTCTCCATTATTTTCCTTTCATTCAATTTTATTTTTATTCAGCTCGAGACACAATAAAGCGTCTTTAAGACGTCCCGGCTGTTGTGCGCGCGTCTCTGATATATACAGTAATTATGAGGAATGATGGCAAAATACCATTGTGAAGAAGCCGCGCAAAAAAATGCTAATCTGCCTCTATAACAGCAGCTGCCAATACAGCCGAGGCCCGCGACCAAAGGCGGAGATAAAGATGGCCGTAGACGATGCTTGCGGATGATTGCGGGTGATTTTACGGTAATAATTAGGTAAACAGCAGACAATGGGAGCGCAGACAAAAGAAGAACGTCTACGGGAGTTTAAGCTACTTTCCAGAAAAACTTCCGCTAATATAATTACCAATATTGTGCTCGTCTTGTCCTGATTCTTAAGGCGCCTTTATTAAACTGACGGAGAGTCCGAGGCGGCGTAAGACGAGTTATTACCTTTAGGCCTCCACCAATCATAGCCTGCCCTAGACTTCCTTTGTGGTGGTATGTTGCCTGCTCCATAAGTTTCATAGCACCACATGGCGGTGTAATTTATGGTTTATGTTACTATGGAGGTGTTATTTATGGTTTATGTTAGTATAGCAGTGTTATTTATGGTTTATGTTAGTATGGCAGTGTATTTTATGGTTTGTTAGTATGGCGGTGTTATTTATGGTTTATGTTAGTATCGCGGCATTATTTAGGGTTTATGTTAATATGGCGGTATAACTTATGGTTTACGTTACTATGACGGTTTTGTTTATAGTTTATGTTATTATGGCGGTGTTATTTTTGGATTATGTTAGTATGGCGGTGTTATTTATGGTTTATGTTAGTAGGGCAGTGTATTTTATGGTTTATGTTAGTATGGCAGTGTATTTTATGGTTTGTTAGTATGGCGGTGTTACTTATGGTTTATGTTAGTATGGCAGTGTTATTTATGGTTTGTTAGTTTGGCAGTGTTATTTATGGTTTATGTTAGTATGATGGTGTTAGTTGTGGTTTATATTAGTATGGCGGTATTATTTATGGTTTATGCTAGTATGGTGGTGTTATTTATGATTTATGTTAGTATGGTGTTGTTATTTATGGTTTATGTTAGTATGGCGGTGTTATTTATGATTTATGTTAGTATGGCGGTGTTATTTATAGTTTATGTTAGTATGGCAGTGTTATGATTGTTAGTATGGCGGTGTTATTTATAGTCTATGTTAGTATGACAGTATTATTTATGGCTTATGTTACTATGACAGTGTTATTTATAGTCTGTTAGTATGGCAGTGTTATTTATGGTTTGTTAGTATGGCAGTGTTATTTATGGTTTATGTTCGTATGACAGAGTTATTTATGGTTTATGTTAGTATGGCAGTGTTATTTATTGTTTATGCTAGTATGACAGTGTTATTTATTGTTTATGTTAGTATGGCGGTGTTATTTATGGTTTATGTTAGTATGATGGTGTTATTTATGGTTTATGTTAGTATGGCAGTGTTATTAATGATTGTTAGTATGGCGGTGTTATTTATGGTTTATGTTAGTATGTTAGTGCAATTTATGGTTTATGTTAGTATAGCGGTGTATTTTATGGTTTATGTTAGCATGGTGGTGTAATTTATGGTTTGTGTTACTATGATGGTGTTATTTATGGTTTATAATAGTATGACGGTGTTATTTATGGTTTGCTAGTATGACGGTGTTATTTATGTTTTTTTTAGTATGGCGGTGTTATTTATGGTTTATGTTAGTATGGCAGTGTTATTTATGGTTTATGTTAGTCTGTCAGTGTAATTTATGGTTCATGTTATTATGGGAGTGTATTTTATTGTTTATGTTAGTATGGCAGTGTTATTTATGGTTTATGTTAGTATGGCAGTGTTATTTATTGTTTATCTTAGTATGGGGATGTTATTTATGGTTTATGTTAGTATGGCGGTGTTATTTATGGTTTATGTTAATATGGCGGTGTATAGATTTTTAAATCCAAGCAAGTAAAGTTTGTTTAATGAGCAGCTTGTTAGTGACAGCAGCTGAGGATCAGATAATAGCTGGGGGGTATTCATAGATATTCTCTCTCCCTGTTATTTATGCTAATTCTATTATAGAATCAATTTACTTTTTGACTAGTAGGACCTGTGCTGATGTCATACCCATGTGACCAGAAGGGGCGGGACCTCAGTCAACAGAGCTGATACCAGGAAGCAACATTTTCTGTTGGCCGAGACTCCGCCCCTTTGGTCACATGGGCATGACATCAGCACAGGTCCTTCTAATCAAAAAGTAAATTGATTCTGTAATAGAATTAGTATAAATAACGGGGACGGGATAACTATAAATACCCACCCCAGCTATTATCTGATCCTCAGCTGCTGTCACTCAACAAGCTGCTGATTTTTCAAACTTTACTTGCTTGGATCTTAAAACGTATACATCCGAGCTGACAACTACAGGTATGTATAGAATCAGCCTGATAGTGCCAGTATAGCACTGTATGTATAGAATCAGCCTGATAGTGCCAGTATAGCACTGTATGTATAGAATCAGCCTGATAGTGCCAGTATAGCACTGTATGTATAGAATCAGCCTGATAGTGCCAGTATAGCACTGTATGTATAGAATCAGCCTGATAGTGCCAGTATAGCACTGTATGTATAGAATCGGCCTGATAGTGCCAGTATAGCACTGTATGTATAGAATCAGCCTGATAGTGCCGGTGTAGCACTGTATGTATAGAATCAGCCTGATAGTGCCAGTATAGCACTGTATGTATAGAATCAGCCTGATAGTGCCAGTATAGCACTGTATGTATAGAATCAGCCTGATAGTGCCTGTATAGCACTGTATGTATAGAATCAGCCTGATAGCGCCAGTATAACACTGTATGTATAGAATTGGCCTGATAGCGCCAGTATAGCACTGTATGTATAGAATCAGCCTGATAGTGCCAGTATAGCACTGTATGTATAGAATCAGCCTGATAGTGCCAGTATAGCACTGTATGTATAGAATCGGCCTGATAGTGCCAGTATAGCACTGTATGTATAGAATTGGCCTGATAGTGCCAGTATAGCACTGTATGTATAGAATCAGCCTGATAGTGCCAGTATAGCACTGTACATATAGAATCAGCCTGATAGTGCCAGTATAGCACTGTACATATAGAATCAGCCTGATAGTGCCAGTATAGCACTGTATGTATAGAATTGGCCTGCTAGTAACAGTATAGCACTGTATGTATAGAATCAGCCTGATAGTGCCAGTATAGCATTGTATGTATAGAATCCGCCTGATAGTGCCAGTATAGCACTGTATGGATAGAATCAGCCTGATAGCGCCAGTATAACACTGTATGTATAGAATCGGCCTGATAGTGCCAGTATAGCACTGTATGTATAGAATTGGCCTGATAGTGCCAGTATAGCACTGTATGTATAGAATTGGCCTGATAGTGCCAGTATAGCACTGCATGTATAGAATCAGCCTGATAGTGCCAGTATAGCACTGTATGTATAGAATCAGCCTGATAGTGCCAGTATAGCACTGTATGTATAGAATCAGCCTGATAGTGCCAGTATAGCACTGTATGTATAGAATTGGCCTGATAGTGCCAGTATAGCACTGTATGTATAGAATTGGCCTGATAGTGCCAGTATAGCACTGTATGGATAGAATCAGCCTGATAGCGCCAGTATAACACTGTATGTATAGAATCGGCCTGATAGTGCCAGTATAGCACTGTATGTATAGAATCAGCCTGATAGTGCCAGTATAGCACTGTACGTATAGAATCGGCCTGATAGTGCCAGTATAGTACTGTATGTATAGAATCAGCCTGATAGTGCCAGTATAGCGCTGTATGTATAGAATCAGCCTGATAGTGCCAGTATAGCACTGTATGTATAGAATCAGCCTGATAGTGCCAGTATAGCACTGTATGTATAGAATCAGCCTGATAGTGCCAGTATAGCACTGTATGTATAGAATCGGCCTGATAGTGCCAGTATAGCACTGTATGTATAGAATCAGCCTGATAGTGCCAGTATAGCACTGTATGTATAGAATCAGCCTGATAGCGCCAGTATAGCACTGTATGTATAGAATCAGCCTGATAGTGCCAGTATAGCACTGTAT
The DNA here is from genome assembly GCF_048569485.1 of Anomaloglossus baeobatrachus. Classification (NCBI taxonomy): domain Eukaryota; kingdom Metazoa; phylum Chordata; class Amphibia; order Anura; family Aromobatidae; genus Anomaloglossus; species Anomaloglossus baeobatrachus. The sequence continues at coordinate 196,163,403 of NC_134362.1, read as the reverse complement.
GTATAGAATCAGCCTGATAGTGCCAGTATAGCACTGCATGTATAGAATCAGCCTGATAGTGCCAGTATAGCACTGTATGTATAGAATCAGCCTGATAGTGCCAGTATAGCACTGTATGTATAGAATCAGCCTGATAGTGCCAGTATAGCACTGTATGTATAGAATTGGCCTGATAGTGCCAGTATAGCACTGTATGTATAGAATCAGCCTGATAGTGCCAGTATAGCACTGGTTTTAGGTTATATAAGAAAATCCTGGTGATTGGTGGGCTTTAAGCCCATCTGGGATGTTATACGGTAGATCAGCAATTGTAAGGGGAGCTGCCAGCAGAAGATCTTGATGATTTGCCCAAATACATTCAGCACAGCAGCCGACCATTAATAACCTCACTGATATCAGCTGAGGCACGGATTTCTGCACGTGGCGGTCATACTCCAAACTGAATAAATCGAGATGTTATGAAAACTTTGTTTCCATTTTTTCACAGTTTGCAGATCAGTAACACATCTATCCATCCTGCGATTTGCAGAACCCCATGACTTTTCCTTCTTGGTGTTGTAATTTTTCTGTTAAGGAGTGTAGTATAGGTTTACAAAGTGCTGTGTGGCGCTTTCTTGTAAACAGCGTAGGGCGTTATTATGTTTAGCACCATGTGGGGGTATCATTTAATCACAGCATGACGGTACTATTTGACCAATTCTAGGGTGGTTTCTTTTGTCTATATTGTGGTTTTCTCATCCAAAAAGCCCTCTTTTTACAGTGTTTTCTTTGAAAAGCATAAATAGCATTACAAGGACTAGGAGAAATAGGTCTGTAATGTGCACCATGGGATAAGATAATATCTCTAGATTAATGGCGAGCCTCCGGAAAACTTGCGATTAAATAACCAATTGCACCGAAATCAGATGAAACAGAATTTTATTTTTCAATATCATGATAATTTCATGCATTAGAGGGGCCTCGCCCTGAACGTCTCCTCCTCGGGTTCCCCACCTTTTTCTATCTTCCCCAGGATCCTCCATCTTTTGTAAGACAGATGCTCCCCTAGTGAGAACAGATAAATCTAAAGATTGTTGTACTGCAAAACCTAATGGAGCCGATCCATGGTATAACTAATAATAGCTGTACACGGGTAAATGCTGGTCCCGTGCTGGCTCCTTACAAAGGGAGAAAATGAAGAAGAGAAGTTATTCGCACTTTCTTCTGGACCGACTCCTTCTTACTTCTAGAAAATATATTAATGCGCAAAAAAAACTTTTATCTCAGTGCAGAGTCCTTAGGCAAAATTCAGGGAAAGAGCAAAAACTACCATAAAACTGCCCAATAATAAGCCATTTTGCACCTAAATAATACCGCCATACCTTGCCAAATAACAGTACCATACAGTAACCCCACAGTCCTTCCACTTTGTAATCATATATTAGTGTCATGAATGACAAAAACAGTGTCATATTGTCCCTAGATAATACAATTACATAGTAACAAGTGTACCATTCACTTCAAACATATTAATGATATAATACCGCCATGCAGTGACAAATAACAGGACCAATATTGTGCCCCCCCATTTTATGCTAATTATCTGTGTTGTAGAAGTAATGTATTTTAGGTAACACGTATGCTGTTACTGTATGTAGTAGAGTTACTGTTGCTGCTAGTGAATCACAGGTCCCTAATGTAGCAGAGCCAGGACCATCTTCAAGGTTTGGAGCCTATGGCTTACCCCAACGGGCCCAGGGAAGTCTTTTGACTAGAGAGCCATGAAGTACGCTGTTACTGTATGTAGTAGAGTACCTGTTGCTGCTAGTGAAGCATGGGTACCTGATGTAGCAGAGCCAGGACCATCTTAAAGGTTCGGAGCCTATGGCTCACCCCGACGTGCCGAGGGAAGTCTTTTGACTAGAGAGCCATGAAGTACGCTGTTACTGTATGTAGTAGAGTTACTGTTGCTGCTAGTCAAGCACAGATCCCTGATGTAGCAGAGCTGGGACAAGGTAGTGTCCGGAGCCAGGTAAGAGCAGCATTAGATTAGATGTTAGGTAAGATAGTGGAGGAGTGACAGCCTATGGTTGGTTAGAGAGATGGGCCTTGTAGTTCTGCAAAAGGATTTGCAAACTAAAGATGCAGCATGGAGTAAGGCCTGGTCAGAGAACCCTGAGGTAACCTCTTCAAGGTCCAGAACCTATGGCTCACCATGACGGGCCCAGAGAAGTCTTCTGACTAGAGAGCCGTCAAATATGCGGTTACTGTATGTAATAGAGTTACTATTGCTGGTAGTGAAGCACAAGTCACCGATATAACAGAGCTGGGTCCAGGAAGTGGAGCTGGGACCAGGTAGTGGGTGGTGCCACCTAGCGTTCAGGCATGAGCAGCATTAGATTAGATGTTAGGTAAGATAGAGGAGGAGTGACAGATGGCCTATGGGTTGGTTAGAGAAACGGGCCTTGTGAGGAGTTATTTCTGCAGAATCGTTCGAGGACTAAAGATGCAGCATGCAGTAAGGCCTAGTCAGGGAACCCTGAGGTAAGCTACTAAAGGTCCAGAGCCTACGGCTCACCCCGACGGGCCCAGAGAAGTCTTTTTACTAGCGAGCCATCAAATACGCTGTTACTGTATGTAGTAGAGTTACTGTTGCTGCTAGTGAAGCACAAGTCCCCGATGTAGCAGAGCTGGAACCAGGTAGTGGCCGGTGCCACCTAGCGGTCAGGTAAGAGCAGCGTTAGATTAGATGTTAGGTAAGATAGGAGCAGAAGTGACAGCCTGTGGATTGGTTAGACAGATGGGCCTTGTGAAGAGTTAGTTCTGCAGAAGGGTTCGAGGACTAAAGACATGGCATGGAGTAAGGGCCGGTCAAGGAACACTGAGGTAACCTCCTAAAGATCCGGAGCCTACAGCTCACCCCGACAGGCCCATCTTCCGACCAGAGAGCCGTTGGATTTCAGAAGCGGACAGTGGTGAGAATAAGAGTGGAGGAATAGAGACACAGTAGGCCCGAAGTCATACACACACTGGCTCTCTCTGGTGAAGGAGTGTGGATCCCCCATGGCTCGGAGTCTGTATCATCCTTGACCTAAATGATGCAATCACCCAGCATTTAACATTAATACCATACTGTGCCTAAATAATGACAATGTAATAATATTTGACAAATGAAAGTACTATATATTGTCAACATATACTCTCAATATAGTAATTATATCATAGGATCTTAAAGCAAACACAGTATAGCGCTATATTATATCCTTTTTTATAAAACCATACAGTAACAGATAGCAATATCATACAAAATACTGCCATACGTAGAGATTGAATGATACCAACCCTAAATAACACAGTAGTGTAGCACAGTGAATAAATAATACCGCAATCATCAATACAGTAATGAATGCATATGTGTTTGATGAGGACATCCTTTATTTACGAAGATTTAGGGAATGTTGAGTGTTTTTTAGGAATAAGATTAGGAAATGGAAAGCCCGTACAAGACAGGCTGAAACCTGAGGCTGACTGAAAGTGACCTGGACAATGATGCTGCTCTCCGTGCCTGCCCGGCCTAGTTATCCGGTACAAAAGTGCAAATGCTATAGAGAGAAGTGGACAGAGATGAATGCTACGAGCGCGGCCAGGAATCGGCTGGCGGTGGTAAATCTGATAGTGACTCCAGTAATTGAGAAATGGACAAAGATACCGTAAGGAGAAAGAGGAGGAAAAAAAGAGCATCTGATGAGGATGACAAAAATAACCTCATGAATTATTAACACGGAGTCACATAACCAGAGCGTGGGTAACCGCCAAACCGTAGGTGCCATGTGTAACAATAAGGGATCACACATAATATATAGTTCTGTATATCCATTCATCCATCAATATCTGGGTGTATGTAGTTTAAGAGCCGAGTCCGCTTCACAAAAGACAGGTGCCGGCTGTGTTTTCCAGCCAGCATCTGACTCTAACAGCAGTGACTAGAGCTCAATCTGATTGCTGCTGTTTAAATCTTTAAAGGGAATGTCAACCTTTTGTGTTTTTTTTTTTTATTGTTATTAATATGGGCATATAGGTGGCATAGAAGTGAAATTAGCAATACCTATATGCCTCGTGGATGAGGGTTCGTTTTGGAAAAATCATCTTTTATATCTTCTGTCTTCCAGGCTATGGGGCGTATGCTGCCTGGAAGATAATCCTGCAGTCTTCATTATCTCCAATTTCTCCTCCTCTTCTCTGTAGTATGCGCCTGTGACATCAGGTGCGCAGCCAGAAATCCCGCGCCTGTGCATTCTGCATGCCGTTCCTCTCTCGCTATACTTTTTTGCCAATCCATGGGCACAGTCTTCAACTTTGATGTGTGCAGGCACCGGGGAGTCACTGCTACTTCACAGTGACCCTGCGGCGCCTACAAGATTGTGCCCATGGAAGGGCGAAAAAGTACAGGAGGAGAGTCAACATGCAGAATGCGCAGGCGTGGGATTTACGGCTGCGCTCCTGACATCACAGACGTATACTGTAAAGGAGAAGAGTGAGAAAAATTTGGGATAATGAAAACTGAAGACTGGCTTATATTCTGGCCAGCACATGCCCCATAGCCTGGAAGACAGATGTATAATACGATTATTATAATAGGATTTTTTCAAAACGGATTCTCATCCATGAGGCATACAGGTATGGCTAATTTCACTTCTATGCCACCTGTATGAACATATTAATAACTAAAAAACAGATTCCCTTTAAAGAGTTAAACAGCAGCAATCGGATTGAGTTCTAGTCACTGCTGTTAGACCCAGATGCTGGCTGGAAAACACAGCCGGCACCTGTCATTTGCGAAGCGGACTCGGCTCTTAAGCTACATACACACAGTTCTGGACATTAATAACTAAAAAGCCACAAAAGGGTGACAGATTCCCTTTAAATGCTGCTGTCAATCACTGACAGCAGCATTTAAGTGGATCAGTGTTGGTGCTCTCCGTTTCAGGGTGTCGAGGTAGTTTGTTGTGCTTCTATCTCTCTCTGTCTGTCTCTCTCAGTGTATCTCTCTATCTGTCTCTCTGTTTCTCTCTGTTTCTCTCTGTCTGTCTGTCTAGCTCTCTGTCTATCTCTGTTTCTCTCTGTCTATCTCTCTGTCTATCTGTTTCTCTCTGTCTATCTCTCTGTCTATCTGTTTCTCTCTGTCTATCTCTCTGTCTATCTCTGTTTCTCTCTGTCTCTCTCTCTCTGTCTGTCCTTGCTTCTCTATCTGTTTCTGTCTCTCTGTTTCTCACTCTGTCTCTGCCCGTCTCTCCACCGAAATCATATTACCTCAACAATGTCCTTTCTTGCTTATAGCAACCATTCACAGCTCCTATTAATGACCTGTAGCTCCCAGCTCCATTGACTTTAATGGAGGCAGATTTTTTGGTGAATAATTGTAAAGCGCGGGGTTACATTTTCCCCTCAAAACATAGTCTATGACATTCCCTGAGTCACATGAGGTGGCTGTGCAAAGTTTCGTGATTGTAAATACGACAGTGTGGATTCCTTTTGCGGATATACACACACACACACATACACACACACACACACATACACATACAGTACATACACAAACACACACACATACACATATACATACAGTACATACACACATACATATATACATACACATACACACACATACACACATACATACATACACAGACACATATACACACACATACACACACACACACACACACACACACACACTCACACACACACACACACACACTCAGCTTTATATATATATATATATATATATAAAAATATATATATATATATATATATATATATATATATATATATATATATATATAATCTGTAGTACCAGGGCATTGCCCGGGATAGTAACTGTCTCTCTTCCAGTCTCTGTCTGTCTGTCTCTTTCCTTGTCTGTCTCTGTGTGTCTGTCTGTGTCTATCTCTCTGTCTCTATCTTTGTGTCTCCGTGTCTGTCTGTCTGTCTCTATCTCTGTGTCTGCCTCTATCTCTGTTTTTGTCCTTCTCTCTCTATCTCTGTGTCTGTCTCTATCTCTCTGTGTCTGTCTGTCCCTTTCCCCATCTGTCTCTTTCCCCATCTGTCTCTTTCCCCGTCTGTCTCTCTCTGTCTCTTTCCCCATCTGTCTCTTTCTGTCTCTTTCCCCATCTGTTTCTCTCTGTCTGGCTTTTTTTTCCTATCTGTCTCTGTGTGTCTCTCTGTTTGTCTCTGTCTCTTTCCCTGTGTGCCTCTTTCTCTGTCTGTGCCTGTCTGTCTCTGTCTGTCTGTCTCTCAATCTGTGTCTGTCTCTCCACCAACATCATTTTGCCTCACACATAAGCTTATTATACTATAACTGTCCTTTGTTCCTATAGCAACCAATCATAGTTCATATTAATAGCCTGTAGCTCGCAGCTCCATTCACTTTAATGGAGGCATGTTTTTTTGGAGAGTAACTGTAAAGCGCGGGGTTAAATTTTCTTGTCAAAACATAGTCTATGACATTCCCTGAGTCACATGGGGTGCATGTGCAAAATTTTGTGATTGTACATGCAATGGTGCGGATTCCTTTAGAGGACATACACGCATACATACATACAGTTAGGTCCAGAAATATTTGGACAGTGACACAATTTCCGCGAGTTGGGCTCTGCATGCCACCACATTGGATGTGAAATGAAACCTCTACAACAGAATTCAAGTGCAGATTGTAACGTTTAATTTGAAGGTTTGAACAAAAATATCTGATAGAAATTGTAGGAATTGTCACATTTCTTTACAAACACTCCACATTTTAGGAGGTCAAAAGTAATTGGACAAATAAACAAAACCCAAACAAAATATTTTTATTTTCAATATTTTGTTGCAAATCCTTTGGAGGCAATCACTGCCTTAAGTCTGGAACCCATGGACATCACCAAACGCTGGGTTTCCTCCTTCTTAATGCTTTGCCAGGCCTTTACAGCCGCAGCCTTCAGGTCTTGCTTGTTTGTGGGTCTTTCCGTCTTAAATCTGGATTTGAGCAAGTGAAATGCATGCTCAATTGGGTTAAGATCTGGTGATTGACTTGGCCATTGCAGAATGTTCCACTTTTTTGCACTCATGAACTCCTGGGTAGCTTTGGCTGTATGCTTGGGGTCATTGTCCATCTGTACTATGAAGCGCCGTCCGATCAACTTTGTGGCATTTGGCTGAATCTGGGCTGAAAGTATATCCCGGTACACTTCAGAATTCATCCGGCTACTCTTGTCTGCTGTTATGTCATCAATAAACACAAGTGACCCAGTGCCATTGAAAGCCATGCATGCCCATGCCATCACGTTGCCTCCACCATGTTTTACAGAGGATGTGGTGTGCCTTGGATCATGTGCCGTTCCCTTTCTTCTCCAAACTTTTTTCTTCCCATCATTCTGGTACAGGTTGATCTTTGTCTCATCTGTCCATAGAATACTTTTCCTGAACTGAGCTGGCTTCATGAGGTGTTTTTCAGCAAATGTAACTCTGGCCTGTCTATTTTTGGAATTGATGAATGGTTTGCATCTAGATGTGAACCCTTTGTATTTACTTTCATGGAGTCTTCTCTTTACTGTTGACTTAGAGACAGATACACCTACTTCACTGAGAGTGTTCTGGACTTCAGTTGATGTTGTGAACGGGTTCTTCTTCACCAAAGAAAGTATGCGGTGATCATCCACCACTGTTGTCATCCGTGGACGCCCAGGCCTTTTTGAGTTCCCAAGCTCACCAGTCAATTCCTTTTTTCTCAGAATGTACCCGACTGTTGATTTTGCTACTCCAAGCATGTCTGCTATCTCTCTGATGGATTTTTTCTTTTTTTTCAGCCTCAGGATGTTCTGCTTCACCTCAATTGAGAGTTCCTTAGACCGCAAGTTGTCTGGTCACAGCAACAGCTTTCAAATGCAAAACCACACACCTGTAATCAACCCCAGACCTTTTAACTACTTCATTGATTACAGGTTAACGAGGGAAACGCCTTCAGAGTTAATTGCAGCCCTTAGAGTCCCTTGTCCAATTACTTTTGGTCTCTTGAAAAAGAGGAGGCTATGCATTACAGAGCTATGATTCCTAAACCCTTTCTCCGATTTGGATGTGAAAACTCTCATATTGCAGCTGGGAGTGTGCACTTTCAGCCCATATTATATATAGAATTGTATTTCTGAACATGTTTTTGTAAACAGCTAAAATATCAAAACTTGTGTCACTGTCCAAATATTTCTGGACCTAACTGTACATACATACACACACTCAGCTTTATATATTAGATTAGATATATAAATTTAGCATTGCCATAATTGTACCGGACCTGCTAATACATGTTACCAGGTTATTTCTGCCACATAATGAACACCATAAAAGCAAAAAACAATGGCGAAATTGCGTTTTTGTTTTTTTTTCCCCACCATTTTATTACCTCAAGTGGATTTTTTTCCTTTGTTTTTTTTTTATATTACAATATGTGGTTAGAAGATTGATGTCATTTTATACTATAATTCATCATTCTTCACATTCAGAAACCAAAAAAAAAAATAAAAAAGCTGTCGTCAGCTGTTTCGATGGGAAAAAAGAAATAAAAATATAAATCTTTTCACAAAGGAAAGAAGAAAAAAAACCAAAGTGCAATATGAAAAATCACCATGGATGGAAAGGGTTAAGTGAACAAGGAGAGCAGTGGGGGGAAATTAATCAAATCCTGAGTAAGAGAAACATGGAGGAATTGCACATAGCAACTGATTAGATTTCCGGGCCTAGTTAGTTGCTAGGGGCAACGCCACCATGTTTCCAGTCAGTATTAACACAATGGTATGTTTTTCTCGGCCTACGTCTCTGAATGATGAGTGTTGTAGTTATTTCTTTTAGGTTATACTAAGATTTCTTCCCTTTGGCAGAAAGTACATTAATAAGAATTGAATTTCTTTCTTTTGACGCTGATCCACGGTGACTTTAACCCGATTTATCAGGCAGTACGGATTTCTTCCATGATTTGGCATCAGTAAAGTTAATTTTCGGAATAATTGATTTATGCATTCTGCCTCATAGAACAGATGATAAATATTCACGACCGCCATTATTTAATAACCCCGCCATTCTTTACATTACATTCATCCGGCGTTTTGCCAGGCAGACCCGCGCGTCACGTACGTCCTGTGTGTAATTAAATACTCTTAAGACGACATTTGTGCCGGTTCTGAAGAAGGAGGAGATAATTTCATTTGTACAAAGTCATCAATTTTACAGGCCGGATCCCTCTCTGTGGGAGATGGAAGGAGAAGTCACAGCCGCACCGCAGAGACCACGCCGTCATGTCGAACAATGCACGTGGCTCAGCCAGGGGTCACCGGGCCAAGGATGTGACAGACATTAAAATTCAATACTCAACGAAAAAACGCTTTAACCTCTTCATGTTTACCGTATTCTTGATTTATATAAAATAAGAAATATATAATGCCCTAATAATAAGGAAATGCAATAAATATAAATATATAAATGGTGTAAATTCACTAAAAAGAGCAAATCTCCCAAAACTTAATTCTGTCAAATCCACTCATGTCTGGTGGGGAGAAATAATTTACATTGAAAAAATTTGGTGCAAATTGAATCTGCAAAAAACAGTAAATTGTTACACCCACCTTTCCGTACCCTGTCCTCCGATTGCCCCACTTCTGCCTTTTGCTTATCCTGGGTCTTTCTCCATCTATCTGTTTGGCTCCTTACCCAGTTCAAGATCGTTTTGCCAGCTTCTCCTATCATTCTTCTTCTTCGTCCTTAGGCCGGCGTCACACGCTACGATATATCGGGCGATATGTCGTCGGGGTCACGGATTCCGTGACGCACATCAGGCATCGTTAGAGATATCGTAGCGCGTGACAGCTACGAACGACTGTGAATTAGCAAAAATACTCACCTTATCGTTGCTCGTTGACACGTCGTTCATTTTCATAATGTTGTTCCTCCTTCTGCGCGCCGGTTGTTCGTTGTTCCCGTGGCAGCACACATCGCTCCGTGTGACACCCCGGGAACAACGAACAACAACTTACCTGCGTCCCGCCGGCAATGAGGAAGGAAGGAGGTGGGCAGGATGTTACGTCCCGCTCATCTCCGCCCCTCCGCTTCTATTGGGCGGCCGCTGTGTGACGTCGCTGTGACGCCGAACGTCCCTCCCCCTTCAGAAGGGAGGATGTTGGCCGCCCACAACAAGGTCGTTCAGGAGGTAAGTATGTGTGATGGGGGTAAACGACTTTGTGCGCCACGGGCAACAAATTGCCCATGACGCACAAACGACGGGGGAGGGTGCGATCGCTCATGGGATCGCACGATATATCGTCCCATGTAACGCCGGCCTTATTCTGGTTTTAGGTTTTCTATGGTCATTGTTGCTCCCTTTCCGGTACTACTATCAGTCTAATTTGCCCTTATTATAGTTAGGTCTTTTCCCTTCATGGATGCTCCTTGATTGTTGTTTATCGAGCTTATTCTTGTTGTGGATGTCCCGTCGCTCCCCGTCTGGTTTGCCGATCATTCTGCTCCTGTTTTATTCTCATTTCAGGTTCTTGACCACCACCATGTTATGATTATAAACACTCTCACACAGGAGTAATGGAAAAGGGGAGTACCACACCCAACTGGTCCCTGTGCAGACTAGAAAGACCACAGCCGCATAACTAAAAACACCACCTTGGACCTCACTCCCTTAAAGGCCATCAAGGGGTTTCTCATACCTCCTTAAGGACAAGAGGGGAGGCCACAGCACACTGCTTACAAGGGAAGAGGAAGATGTACAGGAAGACACCAAAACTTTCTGTCTGGTTTACCGGAGTGGTAAAGACCAATGTGCCGCCCCAGCAGCAGTCGAACTGCTCGGATCCGGGGTTGCTGTGGCTTGAGGGTCTTCGGACCTGGGGGCTTGCAGCCACTTCAAATGTAAGGGGATATTTACAGGGGATGAATGTTCATGACGCCACATGCGGGTTGCAGTAAAGGGGAGTACTGCCACTGCTGAAGGCAGTACCGGGGCAGATGGTGTGAGGCAGCCAGGTGTCAGTCCTTTCGCAGGTAGGGAAGGCCCTGGATAGTGGGGATTTGGTGAACGAGTGGCTTGGCCTTGGGAAACAGGGTGCAGGGGTCAGATTTTTCACTGCGGTAGTCGTGGTGCTGGATCAGGTGGAATAAGCAGACACTCACACATATGGTAAACCAAAGTCTCTAGGCACCACAGTCTCTACGGGGGGAACCCGTCCAGGTCCCGCTCCCACCAGTGTCACTTGGTAAGTCCGGAGCCCTGTCTCCGTGCACAAGTTGATTGACCGTTGTGGCCCCTTGGCTTGAAGATTTCGGGCCCAGTTACCTATGTGTATAGCAGCTGTGCTCTTGGTGGCTGGCACTTGGGATTTCAGTGGGTTGTGTATTTTGGAGAACCCTATCCCCCGCGTTGTGCTGATGCCTCCAATCTCTGAGCTCTTGGGGAAAGTTCATAAAGAGACTATCCTCCACAGGTTAATTACCAAGGCGCTTGAAGCTCTTCCCTGATCTATGGTCCTGTACCCCGCCGTACTTGGTACCGGTAAGGTGACTGGGCTTTCCTAATACCGGTCCCCGACTCCTATGGTCCCGGACCACCGTCTGCGACCCAGCCTGTCGCCACCCTAGGAGCTCCAACTCCCCTGCTCCTCTCTCTCTGAGGGCTACCACTCAACTCCTTGTCTACCCTCCAACCAGTCTGCCTGACCCCTAGGTGGGCGGCCGTGCTCCAACTTGACCAACCCACTGTTGTTTCTGTCCAGCCCTGGTGTGAGGTGTGGTTGGGATTTGTAGTGCGGATGTCAGTGACACTGTTGATGGGAACCTGGAACCACGGGGGGTAGGCCCTGCACCTTGGAGTACAGGATGCAGTTCCCTGTATCACCCTGATGTAGTCAGGGGTGCTACACCAGCACCAGCCGGGTTGCAGCAACTCCAAACCAGTGAGTAAAGCACAAGTTAAACCGCAGCCCCTGTGTTGTCTGAATTCTTCCTGCACCTCTGTATTAGTATACTACTACCACCATCCTCCCCTGGGGCCCAGCTCTACTTGCGGAGAGCCATCCCATCTAAGCTGCCTACTACCACCAGCCCCAGCCGTGAGAGACTTTGCAGCAGCGGCTTATCCCATATAGCTGCATACCGCAAGTGGCGTCACGAAAAACTCTTTATTTTTATCTTTCCCTTTGTACAAAATTCCCCTTTTCAAGCGACCCCCAGGGTCACGGAACCAGGCAACGGCCACCCAATGAAATATCCCAGTAATATACAGCTTAGGACCGAGTAACCAAAAGCCCTGGCGTGAGTCAAACACCTGGAGAGGAGTGAACCAAGAAGGGAGACCAAAGACAATAAGAACTATCAACATTTGGACAGGGAAGAAAAGGCAATAGTCAAGCAGATAGAAGAATCAACCACCCAATAACAGCTCATTGGATCGAATCCCCAAACCGAGCCATGACATGCTCCCTTTCGAGTCCTACAATCATTGCCCTTCGGCCTTATTACCATAGGTTGTTCTGTTTTGGACTTCTTCTTCTTCTGGGTATCCTGCCATTCCCTGTCCGGTTCTCCGATCATTCTGCTGCAGTTTCATTCTTATTTTAGGTTTACCTCCAGTGCTGCTATTCCTACTCAGTCCTATATTTGTTCCATTTCAGCCTTATTCTCTTTCCGGGTCTTCTGCTGCCTCTCTCCACCCAGACCACCAGGTGCTTCTCTTCAGCCTTTTTCTCATTTCAAGTTTTATGCTGCCTTGGCCCCATGTCAAAAATTATGTGCGATCCTCTCCCGTCCTTTCCCCATGACCACGTAAGGACAAGGCAGGAGCAATGGTGGAGACGTAAAACCCTAAACAAGATTATGTCCAAAGAGGATCAATTGAAGCATGGTGCACAATATATGCCATTGATGTCAACAACATGTGGTGGGTCCTCGTCAGTATGTAAGGCCTATCGGTGACCCCAGAACACAGAGAATGAGAAGAAGGCTTCAAAGGAGCGACTGGAAGACTGAGTGGGTAGTGTCAGGGGCAGGACAAGAAAAGGTGGGCCTAGAAGGGGCGAGTATAGCTTTCTTTAAACCATTCGAGGCCCTTAGGATATTTCTGGATTGTCTCAAATGGAATACCATCAAATTTGGATTCTTTTAGAATTGATTCTCCCATCTCTAGCCTCTCAGTAAGGTTATTTTAGTATGTATCGAACTTATACTTGCCAAATTCAACATTGTTGGCATCTGGGAGGTCTACAGTGCAACTATGATCTTTTCCAAGGTCACACCTATCCGCCGCCATTTTATGCACACTGCCCCTACACTGGATTCTGGGAGGTTTTAGCGGGACGTGGTAGATTTGTCGACTCTTTCTGGAGTCCGGGAGGCTCTTGGAAAGAGGTAACATTCCTAGAGGGGCTGTAAAATCTCCCAGATTCTGCAACCATGCACCCAGGATCTGCAGGTTGGAAAGGGAATTGGCCACGGTCAAAAAAAGGAGCTTTGCTATGAAGAACTCATTTTCATAGCTTCTTATATAAAGGGACTAGTACAGATTTGTAGGGGGGCTGTTAAGCTTTAAAGGGGTTGTGGAGAATTAAAAAAAAATGACCACAAAGTAGGGAGCACTGTAAATTAACAAAATAACAATTACTTACCTGGTATAGTCCCCATTACCCTAGTAGCCCCTGTTGGTCTTTTGTTACCGGTTCTGCAGTAATGATATGCAGATATTGCTGAGGACACTAATTGCCTATGGCATGAAGTCTTCACTATAGGCATAGTATAGGGATGCCACACAGGGCACATTGTAATGCCGGCGTGCCTGCAGGGACACTGTCTTACTGCCTCAGCCAGGTTGTATCCGCCCCCGCACTCCCTCGGTCATCCACGTGTGCTCCTGCTTCCTTGTCCCCCCAGGGCCTGTGCATGCAGCCCAGGTCTGCAGGAAGTGTGCTTAGGGTACGCGCGTACTGGCCCCCCTCCTACAGGGCTGGTGTGCCATTTCCAGCCAATACCCATGGTTGAGAGGCACTGTGTATTTAAGGCACCCTCCCTTTAGGGGAGGTGCCTGCGCAATGTTACCAGTTAGTCAGTGTCTTCTCTGTCTAGCTAGTTGTCAGGTCCTGTTACCCTGTGTCAGTCATCTGTACCTGAGTCTGCCTTCCCATACCTATCTGTCCCTTCCCTGCCCACCACACCTTTCCATACCCGTCTGTCTGTCTGCTCCGGTCCCCATACCTGTACTCCATGTCTGTACCCGAGTCATTCTCCTATCTTGGGGGTCAGCTGCCACAGTCTCCGTCACTGCCCTGGGAGTGGTACCTGACGTCCACACTTAGTTAAACCCCTCCAACTAAAGTGTAAGACCGGGGTCCCCCTTTGGTCTAGTGGGTCCACTAATCCTGCTCGCTGCCCCTACACCGACTATGAGTGTCACACACATGCCCAAGGACCTCCACCACTCTGGGGACACATGACATTTTATTGGTTTACCTCTTTCGACGCTGGCTGATACTTTGCCATAAAGCCATTGTGCATCCTTGCATGGTGCCAGAGAAAGCCTGGACCAGATCTGGCATCCATATTTGTCCAATGGGGTCTGGGTCCCAACGTTTGGAGAAGATTTGGTGGTAAGCCCATAGATTTGTGTGGTGGGACTGTTGCAAAATTGTTTGCAGCAAATTTACCACCCGCAAATTCCCCTTCAGGGTATGAACAATGAACATATATAGTTGTTGCTTTCTGCAGGTGCCGAGGAAAATGAGAATAAACATTGCACCCCCAGATCTAATTGTTCTCTTATCAGCACAATATCCCAGCTGTGTGGCATCATATTGCCCCAGGGCATACCTGGCACCCCCATGTGCACCTTTACAGGCATATATCCGACTCATCACTTCATCCTATACTGATTGTAACTAATGCTGAAATATACGATCCATCGCTGAATTTTTATCATCATTTAACAAGATAAAAAGTATAAAACGCTTCTCACCCACTCACTTTAAAGTTGTCGGATTTATTCACCTGGCGCGGCTCTTCTTGGAGGGGTCACTGCAATGCAGAGCTATTAGCAGGCGGCTCAAATAATTGTTCAGCGATCCAGGAGCCAGAGCAACTGAGAATTTGTCACCTTTGTATTTTTATCTAATTTTTTTCACGTGAGTGATTTTTACTCTGTAACCCGGGATCTGCTGCAGTGCACAGTGGTAAACACTCCTCTGTGCTGTGTTACATATATAAGCCAATGTCCGGCACATTGTATGATCGTCATGTAAGGTAGACAGTCCTGATAAAGTCCGATGAGACCCCACTACCGAGTTCTACTGATTTTGCCTAATATATTGTGTGCCTCCATTATAGCTAGGTTGCTCCTTTAGCCGGTATTCAAGCCAAGAACATATTCGATTCATCTGACTTTCTTTTTTTAGTGGAAATGGCCCAGAGTACGTATATTTGTTGCTGAGATTCTTTCTTATCTTGATTACAGTACCTCACTAGTATTCAGTCTTCCCCTCTGCAATCCAACCTGAATGAAGCAGGCTGCCTCATCTCTGTGTACCACCCTACCCGTCCTCTCCACAGTACTGCACTGCCCTACATCTCCTCCTCATCTACCACCCTACCCATCCTCTCCACAGTGCTGCACTGCCCTACATCTCCTCCTCATCTACCACCCTACCCATCCTCTCCACAGTGCTGCACTGCCCTACATCTCCTCCTCATCTACGACCCTACCCATCCTCTCCACAGTGCTGCACTGCCCTACATCTCCTCCTCATCTACCACCCTACCCATCCTCTCCACAGTGCTGCACTGCCCTACATCTCCTCCTCATCTACCACCCTACCCATCCTCTCCACAGTGCTGCACTGCCCTACATCTCCTCCTCATCTACCACCCTACCCATCCTCTCCACAGTGCTGCACTGCCCTACATCTCCTCCTCATCTACCACCCTACCTGTTCTCTCCACAATGCTACAAAACCCTACATCTTTTCCTAATCTCTGTCTACCGCTCCACTGATCCTCTCTACAGTGTTGCACCACCATACATCTCCTCCTCTTCTTTGTCTACCACCCTACCCATCCTTACTACAGTGCTGCAACTCCCTACATCTTCTCCTCATCTACCACTATACCTGTTCTCTCCACAGTGCTGCACTGCCCTACAACTCCTCTTCATCTACCACCATACCTGTTCTCTGCACAGTGCTGCAAAACCCTACATCTTCTCCTCCTCTCTGTCTACCAGTTTACTCATCCTCTCCACAGTGTTGCACCACCCTAAATCTCCTCCTCATCTTTGTCTACCACCCTACCCGTCCTCTCCACAGTGCTGCACTTCCCTACATCTTTTCCTAATCTCTGTCTACCACTCTACTGATCCTCTCTACAGTGTTGCACCACCATACATCTCCTCCTCATCTTTGTCTACCACCCTACCCATCCTTACTACAGTGCTGCAACTCCCTACATCTCCTCATCTACCACTATACCTGTTCTCTCCACAGTGCTGCACTGCCCTACATCTCCTCCTCATATACCACTATACCTAATCTCTCCACAGTGCTGCACTGCCCTACATCTCCTCCTCATCTACCACTATACCTGTTCTCTCCACAGTGCTGCACTGCCCTACATCTCCTCCTCATCTACCACTATACCTGTTCTCTCCACAGTGCTGCAAAACTCTACATCTTCTCCTCCTCTCTGTCTACCAGTTTACTCATCCTCTGCACAGTGTTGCACCACCCTACATCTCCTCCTCATCTTTGTCTACCACCCTACCCATCCTTTCCACAGTGCTGTAACTCCCTACATCTCCTCTTCATCTACCACCTTACCTGTCTCCTCCACAGTGCTGCACTGCCCTACATTTCCTCCTCATCTCTGTCTATTACCCTATCCATCCTCTCCACAGTGCTACTGTGATGCTAGTCCTACTTACGGGTAGTATAGACGTAAAGCCGGGACATAGTAACAGGAGGACACGTATGAAGCACAAGGAGTAAGCAAAGGCATAGTCAGGTCAATATCTGAGGGTCAGAAATCCAGGAGAGCACATTATAGGTTCAGGGAGAAAACAGCGACGTGGTCATGAAACGCTTCGAGATCAGAAGGCGGGAGGTCACAACAGGAACAGGGAGCCAGCAGTAGAAAGTCAAATAACAGTCCGGGGTCAGAAAACCAAGATCAGAACATCAACAGAGAAACAAGCCTACAGCACAACTACAGGAACAGAAAATACAACTGGCAAGGTTGTAGGCCAGCATACTCAGTAAAGAAGCATGAGCAATTACCAGGAAGGACGAACACCTGAGTAATTAGCACCAACATGGAATCCTGCGCTGTCAATCAGGCTGCTAGCTCAGTAACTGAAGAAAGCGCAGCAGAGCATCTGTGCAGAGTAATCATGACAGCTACACTGCCCAATAATTTCTCCTCTTCTCTGTCTACCACCCTACCTGTAATCTCCACAGGGCTGCACCTCCCTATATCGCCTCATCTATCTACTACCTTACTTGTCTTCTCCACAGCGCTGAACCTCCATACATCTCCTCCTCATCTATCTACCACCCTACCATCTTCTCTACAGTGCTGCACCTCCCTACATCTCCTCTTCATCTGTCTACCACCCTACTTGTCCTCTCAACAGCGCTGAACCTCCATACATCTCTTCCTCATCTGTCTACCACTTACCGTCGTCTCTACCGTGTTGTACTTCCATACATCTCCTCCTCATCTGTCTACCACCCTACCATCTTCTCTACAGTGCTGCACCTCCCTACATCTCCTCCTCATCTATCTACCACCCTACCGTCTTCTCTACAGTGCTGCACCTCCCTACAGCTCATCCTCATCTGTCTACCACCCTACCGTCTTCTCTACAGTGCTGCACCTCCCTACATCTCCTCCTCATCTATCTACCACCCTACCGTCTTCTCTACAGTGCTGCACCATCCTACATCTCATCCTCATCTGTCTACCACCCTACCATCTTCTCTACAGTGCTGCACCTCCCTACATCTCCTCATCATCTATCTACCACCATACCGTCGTCTCTACCGTGTTGTACTTCCATACATCTCCTCATCATCTATCTACCACCCTACCGTCTTCTCTACAGTGCTGCACCTCCCTACATCTCATCCTCATCTGTCTACCACCCTACCGTCTTCTCTACAGTGCTGCACCTCCCTACATCTCCTCCTCATCTATCTACCACCCTACCGTCTTCTCTACAGTGCTGCACCATCCTACATCTCATCCTCATCTGTCTACCACCCTACCATCTTCTCTACAGTGCTGCACCTCCCTACATCTCCTCATCATCTATCTACCACCATACCGTCGTCTCTACCGTGTTGTACTTCCATACATCTCCTCATCATCTATCTACCACCCTACCGTCTTCTCTACAGTGCTGCACCTCCCTACATCTCATCCTCATCTGTCTACCACCCTACCATCTTCTCTACAGTGCTGCACCTCCCTACATCTCCTCCTCATCTATCTACCACCCTACCGTCTTCTCTACAGTGCTGCACCATCCTACATCTCATCCTCATCTGTCTACCACCCTACCATCTTCTCTACAGTGCTGCACCTCCCTACATCTCCTCATCATCTATCTACCACCATACCGTCGTCTCTACCGTGTTGTACTTCCATACATCTCCTCATCATCTATCTACCACCCTACCGTCTTCTCTACAGTGCTGCACCTCCCTACATCTCATCCTCATCTGTCTACCACCCTACCATCTTCTCTACAGTGCTGCACCTCCCTACATCTCCTCCTCATCTATCTACCACCCTACCGTCTTCTCTACAGTGCTGCACCTACCTACATCTCATCCTCATCTGTCTACCACCCTATCCGTCCATTCCACAGTGTTGCACCTCCATACAACCCCTTCTCATCTTTCTATCGCCCTATCCCTCCTCTCCACAGTGCTGCACCATCCTATATCTACTCATCTGTGTATACCAACTACCCATCGCCTCCACAGTTATGTACTGCCTTATACTCCCTCATTTCTGTCTACCACAGTACCTGTGTTCTCCCTAGTGCCACATAGCCCTACATTTTCTCATCTATGTTTATCACACTAGCCATTTTCTCCACAGTGCTGCACCACCCTACATCCCTTCCCCATTTCTATCTACTACCCTGTCTTTTCACAGTGTTGCACCATCATACATCTCCTCACCAGTTTCAGCCATAATAGCATAACCCAGCTGGAGCTGGAGGCTAGGGGGTGTTGGAGCCAGAACAGGTAAGTAACACCCATTTAATTTGTTTTTTACTGTGAATGTTTGATTTTCAGTTTTTTTACAGTATCAACAAAGTTATGAGATTTCAGAACTCTCATGCACGTTTGTGTTCTTCTTGACTGAATTTGAGAACGGCAGCGTTTTTTAACTCTGCAGCAGGTCAATTCAGCTTTTTTGCAGCATATTTTTCACCCATAGAAAACAATAAGAACTTGAAAAAATATTGCATAGAATTCAATAGAGTTTTCACTGCATTTTTTGGTGAATCGAATCATCCTTACTGTAGAGAATACATGTAATCCGCATCCAAAACACGTTGTGAAAATGCCGCAATAAACACTTGGAAAATGCTAAAAAAAACAGACAGCAAAAATACAGCAAAAATGACTAAAAGTAAAATTCCGTGATGATTTTTTCATGACGTCGCTCCAATGTGTTGATGGTTGGAGCGTCGATGCTCCGGTGTAATCGTGCTCCTCCATCCTATCCAGTCCCAGTCAATTACTGTAAGCACCTTGACAAGTGCTTTGCCCATTAGGGTTGAAGATTGAACAAGTCCAGGCACAAAGCCAACACCAGACTCGGAGACATAATACGTGCTATAATTTAGCATAAACGTCTCTGCTTTTTGCTTCGGTACATTACGTTGCGAGATCCGTGAGGATGAAGTCCATGTTATTCTATAACCAGTATGACTTCCATCATTCTAAATAACTAATCCGGAAAGATCCAAGAAGCAAGAATAAGGATAAGGCTAAGTCCACATGTCCAGTAATCATCCTTTAGAACCAATCGAGTTCTGCAAACACAACTTTTTTTAGCCGTTTTGAAAAAAAAGATCCATTTTTTAACATGCGAGTCTATAGAAAATGGATCTGTTAACTGATTGCTATTTAGCCTCCATTTTTCTTTCATTTGTAAAGGATCAATGTGATGTTCATCACAAGGTGGCGCTAGACACTACTTGTGTGAATGGAGAGGTAGTCAGACAAGCCGAGGTCAGAAGCCAGGAGGTAGCGAGAGGACACTGGGAGCAGACAGAGACGAGGTCAGGATACAAGCCGAGGGTCAGGATTCCAGGAGAGTATGTACAGGATACAGGGATCAGGCGGGGACGTGGTCAGGAGGAGGTCCGAAGTCAGAAGCCAGGAGGTAGCGACAGGACACTGGAAGCAGACATTGACAAGGTCAAGACACAAGCCAAGGGTCAGGATTCCAGGAGAGTACATACAGGGATCAGGCGGGGATGTGGTCAGGAGGAGGTCCGAGGTCAGAAGCCAGGAGGTAGCGACAGGACACTGGAAGCAGACAGAGACAAGGTCAAGACACAAGCCAAGGGTCAGGATTCCAGGAGGGTACATATAGGATACAGGGAGCAGGCGGGGACATGGTCCGAGGTCAAAAGCCAGGAGATAACGACAAAAACAGGGAGACAGGCAGAGAAGAGTCAACAACAGTCCAGAGTCGAAAGCCAAGATCAGATCACTAAACATTACAGGAGCTGAGAGCACTACTGTAAATCTGGAAGTACGAATGGCGATATTCTGGGCAAGCAATCACCAGAACCAGGGAGCATCTGTGTAGACACCTCCCAGGACCAGAGAAGCCAGAGCTGAGAGACAACACGTCCATAGGAGTTCAGGACAAACTGCAGAGCATCAAAACCTGCAAAAACTCTGCACCATGGAACAGCAAGTACTGGCTCTGCAGGAGAGCATGGCAGAACATAACAGCACAAGATGTTCTGGGCATCGGAACCATTACAATCCGTTTTTTGCTTACTGGATCAGTTTCAAATGAAAGATAAAAATCAATCGCTAATGGATCCGTTTTTCCCTAGACTCCCATGTTAAAACAAAAGGATCCTGCAAAAATCATTTTTTTGAAAACGGCCAAAAAAAGTTGTTTGCGGAACTTTTTTGCCATCCATTCTAACAGGTGATTACTGGACATTTGAACTCAGCTCAAGTCCGCTACTCCTTCCTTCACTGGGAATGGAAACACCTTCTAACTCAATTCAGGAACATAGAAGGACAGTGGAAAACTTCAATCGTGAAAGTTTTCTTCTTTTATTGATTCAGTTATATAACAAAAAGAAGTCAGAGTGTTCATGGAAACAAGGGAAGAGGGTACAGACAGGAGCGTTGAGCTGAACAACAGTCGTTTTGTGCCGATAAGCGCTTCTTCAGGTCCACTATTCCTTCCTTCGCTGGGAATGGAAAGACCTTCTAACCCCAATCCAGGAACGCAGAAGAACAGCGGCACACTTCAATCATGAAATTTTTCTTCCTTTATTGATCCAGGTATATAAAAAAGGCAGCCACAGTGTGTTCGTGGAAACACGGGGAGAGGGTACAGACAGGAGGACTGAGCCGGACAACGGCCCTTTCGCACCAATCGGCGCTTCTACGGGACCATTATTCCTTCCTTCGCTGGGAATGGAAACACCTTCTAACCCCAATCCAGGAACACAGAAGAACAGCGGCACACTTCAATTGTAAAAATGTTCTTCTTTTGTTGATCCAGGTATATAGAAACAGCAGCCACAGTGTCATGGAAACAGGGGGATAGGGTACGGACAGGAGCATTGAGCCGGACGACGGCCGTTTCTATGAGTCCACTTTTCCTTCCTTTACTGGGAATTGACACACCTTCTAACCCCAATCCAGGAACGCAGAAGAACAGCGGCACACTTCAATCATGAAATGTTTCTTCCTTTATTGATCCAGGTATATAAACACAGCAGCCACATTATTGGTGGAAACAGATCAAGCACTGAGCTGGACGACGGCTGTTTCGTGCCTATCGGCGCTTCTATGGGTCCACTATTCCTTCCTGAGCTGGGAATGTAAACCTCTTCTAACCTCAAACTTTTACATTTTCTGACATGTGACCGGTGTCAGACTTCAAAAGGAAGATGCGGAAAATAAAAAGTTCCGGTAACTTTATAGTCCCCAATAGTTTCTGTTGTAGCATAATTTATCATGATGGTGTCTTGCAATAACTTTAGGTTGTTTATGCGTTTTTTATGCATTTTAATGCATTTTTTCTTTTTTTTTCTTTTAAATCTGCTTGTCAATGAGAATTCTGAAGTTGCTTATTTTTTTCCTTACAGATTTGGTGCAGAAAATAATCTGCAGTGTGTCAACTGTGCGTTTTTGCAGTGTTTTTCATCCTTTCCACCCATATGAAAACCACATGGCAAAAAAACACACCGAAAATGCAAGTGTTTTTTGGTTAATTTCTCTGCCAGAAGGTGCAGATTTGATTCAGAAAATTTCTGCACCAAATACTCACTTAGCCTTGGTCAATTGCTTTGCATAAGTGATCTCTAGTTTTTCTGCCAGAAGCTGCAGATTTGATGCAGAAAATGTCTGCACCATATACTCAGCGTGCGCACGTAGCTTTGGAATACGGATTGGTAGATTGGGCGATGGTAAATGACCCATGTCTTTTATAGATCAGACTGAGGGTCTGGCCTTAGGAGGGTCTTAGGAGTAAAATACCCTCGTCTGAACCCAGCCTTGACGGAATATATTAGGATGATACATAAAAAATATATAAAGACATACAGTATAGCGCTGATTAAACAATCCGATTCCATGGTGACCGATTCCCTTTAAATATTGCAGAAGTTATCATCCTAATGTCCTCTCTGGCAGTGTTACCCCTGGATCAGATGTAGGGATATAAGAGATCCACGGCTCTGATTGACCAAACCACGTCAGCAGAAGTTACCGGCTTAAGAGTGTTGGCTGCTTTCCTAATTAGCATTAAAGGAAACAAAAAGAGCAAAATTGATCCGTCGGTGCTTTATGTTTCGGATCGGGCTCCACTCCGGTGGATTTTCTTTATATTCAATTGTTTAAAAAGTTATAAAATGTTCTCGTTGACAAATAGAAAGAAACCCGACAACTGCAAGCTCTGGATAAATTATACTTTCATGGCTGCAGGGGATGGTTTGTATTGACCAACTGATTAAAATATAGGACAAGGACAGGACTCCTATAGAATTCAATTAATGCTCAGGAGCACGTACGCCGCATCCCAATATACAAATATCTATACAAACACCATGCAGCTCACCCTGCGAATCCAACCCAGGGGACAGACAAGCCATTGGTGCAACCTTTGTGGACACACAGGGTCCCAAGAGGTCAGGGGAGCCCTTTTCTACTTCCAGAGCAGGTGCAATTTTGCATTTTTATGAGGTTTTGGTGTGATGACTGTCACTAGGTGGCGCTAGACCCTACTTGCATGCAGTAAATGGAGAAGTAGTCAGAAAGGACAACATCATAAACCAGGAGGGCATCAGACAGAGACGAGGTCAAGATACAAGCCGAAGGTCAGGGTTCCAGGAGAGTACATACAAAATACAGGTAACAGGCAAGGACATGGTCAGGAGGAAGTTCGAGGTCAGAAGCCGGGAAGTCACAACAGAATTGGGAGAACGGGCAGAGACGGGTCAATAAAAGTCCGGAGTCAAGAGGCCAAGATCTAAACACTGAGCACCACAGGAGCCAACAGCACAACTGTAACCAGGAAGTATAACTGGCGGCGTCCTGAGCTAACACGCTCCCAATCACCGGGAACAAGAAGCATCTGCAAGAGCACCTCCCAGGACCAGCATGGAACCCAGTGCTGTGAAACAACCAGCAGAGCATTCATCCTGCAAAAGGCTCTGTACTATAAGCAACATATAGCTATATCTGCAGGAGAGCATAGCAGAACAATACAGAATGTTCTGCACATAATAATCGTGACACCAATATATTGTTTAGATCCTTCTCGATTTCAAAACTTTGGGATGGGATGGACAAACCAAATATGATGACTGTCACTAGGTGGCGCTAGACACTACTGGCATGCAGTAAATGGAGAGGTAGTCAGACAGGCCGAGATCATAAACCAGGAAGGCACGACAGTACACAAGGGGAAGTCAGAGACGAGATCAGGATACAAGCCGAAGGTCAGGGTTCCAGGAGAGTGCATACAAAATACAGGGAGCAGGGGGGACATAGTCAGGATTAAGTCCAAGGTCAGAAGCCTGGAAGTCACAACAGAATTGGGAGGACGGGCAGAGATGGGTCAACAAAAGTCTAGAGTCGGGAGGCCAAGATTTGAATACTGAGCACCACTGGAGCCAACAGCACAACTGTAACCAGTAACTACGACTGGCGGCGTCCTGAGCTAACACGCTCCCTAAAGAAGCAGCGCAATCACCAGAAACGAGAAGCATCTGTGAAGGCACCTCCCAGGACCATCGTGAAACCCAGTGCTGTGAAACGACCAGCAGAGCATTCATCCTGCAAAATGCTCTGCACCATAAGCAACATATACCGGCTCTGCAGGAGAGCATGGCAGAACAATACAGAATGTTCTGCACATAGGAATCGTGACACTTGGGTTGCACAGGGGCCCTTTTCCTCCAGTGATCCCACCATTGCTATACACCTAAAAAAAGTCAGGCATTTAGTTATCACTTTTTATCAAAAATGTATAAACCAGCAACAAGGTGACCTCACTGGATGGACCCTAAGACTATGTGCACACAATTTTTTAGGTGTTTTTTGGAGACTTTTGCTCCAAAAATGCTTAGCTTTGGAGCAAAAACACAAGCAGAAACGAACTTTTTGAGGAGTTGTGAGATTTGGATCATGATTTCTGCTGTTTTTTTTTCCCATAAAAAACGTCTTGAAAAATTCCACGTGCACATAGCCAAAGAACTCTTCAAAAACTCTTCCTATTCACTATTATTGTAAAACTGCATTTCTGTTGCTACGTTCAGCTTTTTTCTTCTTAAAGGGGTTGTCCACTATTTTGACATTGATGGTCTGTCCTTAGGATAGGTTATCAATGTCTGATAGGCCGGCGTCTGACCCCCGCTCCCCACCGATCAGCTGTTCTCGGCCCCAGCGGTGGCAGCAGGCAGCCGGAAATGCTCAGTTCTGGAGCTCCTCCATTTTCTGATAGCAGCCGCGACCTGAAGGAAGCAACCTTTTTTTCCAGGATAACCTTGCATGTGACTTGATTCATACGTCCTTAGTAAAGATATTTATTGAATTTTCTTTACCTAATTTTCAGCTTTGCCCAACATTTTTTCATCTAATGGTTAGACTGAGACCTGGAGAGGCGTACAAGCCACAGTATCTTACACCCACTGTGAAATTTGGTGGAGGATCAGTGACGATGTGGGGATGCTTCAGCAAGGTAGAAATTGGGCAGATTAAACTTTGCGAAGGACGTATAAATCAAAAGCCGCATACAAGGTTATCCTGGAAAAACAGTTGCTTCCTTCTGCTCAGGCAATGTTCCCAAACTCTGAGGACTGTTTTTTTCCAGCAGGACAATGTGCCATGACACACAGCTAGGTCAATCAATGTGTGGATGAAGGACCACCACATCAAAACTCTGTCATGGCCAGCCCAATATCCAGACCTGAACCCCATTGAAAACCTCTGGAATGTAATCAAGAGGAGGATGGATAGTCACAAGCCATCAAACAAAGAAGAACTGCTTACATTTTTGCACCAGGAGTGGCATAAGGTCACCCAAAAGCAGTGTGAAGACTGGTGGAAAGCGACGCATGAAAGCTGGGATTAAAAATCATGGTTATTCCACAAAATATTGATTTCTGAATCTTCCTGAGATAAAACATTATTAGTATTGTTGTTTCTAAATGATCATGAACTTGTTTTCTTTGCATTATTTGCATTGTTCTGTTATTTTCACCATTTCTTATTTTCAGAAAATTAATACAAAATGTATTGCTGGAAATTCGGAGACGTTATCAGTAGTTTATAGAATAAAAGAACAATTTACATTTTTACTCAAAAATATAAAGAGAAAAATCAGAAAAACTGAACATTTGGAAGTTGTCTCTTAATTCTTGCGATATATACATACTAATTTATATATATATATACAGGGTGGTCCAAAAGTAGGTGGACAGTATGTGTAATAAGGTTATCAAACATGGTGTAAAGTGAAACTGACTCAGTTGCCCTTAGCAACCAATCAGATTCCACCTTTCATTCTTCACAGACTCGTTGGAAAGTGAAAGGTGGAATCTGATTGGTTGCTAAGGGCAACTGAGTCAGTTTCACTTTACACCATGGTTGATAACCCTATTACACATATTGTCCACCTACTTTTGGACCACCCTATGTATATATATATATATATATATATATATATACATACACTGTATATACATACAAACTACACAAAAGATGACTAGCGCCTCCCAACAGAATAAAGCAAGTATAGGCAGATGCAAGCTGCTATACATGCATATTACACAAACAGAAGAATACAGCAGCCTCTATACGCACGAGTATGTATGTTTGCATGCTATTTTGTTATGCTATATATAATATACTTAGTGCACAAACTAACCAATTTATGTGAGCCCACCAGCCACAACAAGGTGTACGTTACTTTGATGGAACCTGTCACCTAGAATATGCGTTCTGACCTATCGGTAGACGCATGTGTGCCCTAATTACACCTCCCTACCCATCCTTGTGTTGTAAAATAGTGTAATATGAAAGTAATAAAAAAACGTTTTATTACTTTCATATTTCCTATGTAAATTAGAGAGCCGCTGGCCACACGGGCGGCGCCTTGCCCTATGGACGTCTGCATACTTTCCATGGTATCACGCCCCTGTGGGCGTGATACCATGGAGTCACATGAGCGTCGTCCCCGTCTCTCATTCTATCCTGCATGCGTTTATAGTTACCATTGCGGCAGGCTTCTCTTCCGGGTTCTCTTTGTCGGTTTCAGACGCGCAGTGCGCGTCTTAAGCCGGCGAGTGAACACCTGGAAAAGAAGCCTGCCGCAATGCGCGCAGGATAGAATGAGCAACGGGGACGTCGCTCATGTGACTCCATGGTATCACGCCCACAGGGGCGTGATACCTCGGAAAGAATGCAGACGTCCATAGGGCAAGGCGACGCCCGTGTGGCCAGCGGCTCTCTAATTTACATAGCAAATATGTAAGTAATAAAATGTTTTTTATTACTTTCATATTACACAATTTTACAACACAAGGATGGGTAGGGAGGTGTAATTAGGGCACACATGTGTCTGCTGATAGGTCAGAACGCATCTTCTAGGTGACAGGTTCCCTTTAAACCTAATATTTATTAAACAGGCTTTTCTCGGGTAAAATTCAGGCATGTTTGATAAATATTGAATTTAGGGTCCCATCATAGTAAGGCTCGCCCTGTCGGGGCTGGTGGGCTCACATAGATTGACCAATTTGTGCGCTAAGTATTTTGATTTTCTAAGTACCTATACGTTCTATATACCACTACACAAATGTCATGTGTTCAACCTTTTCATAAATCCTAGCGTTAAGAGAGGCTGCTGTATTCTTTTGTTTGTGTATATATATATTGTCACAAACCACCGGGGGGGTCACTCAGAAATCCCCCGCGCTGGCTACCAGTACGTCACAATCGGGGGGTAACAAGTGGGGGTCACCCCTCCTTTATACCTCCCGACCGACAGACAGAGCACGTGATGCGCTCTCTAGCGCCCCTCTTATAGTCAGGCCAATTATGGAATTGCCCGACCATAAGCAAGGAGGCCGCTATACTACTTATGCCGATTATTGAAGGGTCCCCGGTGAGAGTAGGGTATATATTCCCCCGACCTCCGCGGGCGGAATATATAAAATCTCCCCGAATCTCACTGGCCTCCCCACAATAATCCTTGGCACAAACTCGCTGCCACCAACCGCTTCACGGTAACTATTAGCCGAACACACAGACGTGGGATTCAAGATCGAGATAACAGAACAGCCCAAGATTAATTATATAATTTAATCAGCCTAAAGCACACTAGAACTACAATATATACAATAGGGAATCTACAGAATATACATATGTCAGAGTACAGTTACAATCAAAGCATGGGTTACAAACAGGCATACACAGTTCCAGCAGTTACCTTGTTGCGTCTGGCCACAGGGGGGCGCTGTACCCAGGTTTCTAGGATCCTTCCCACAGATGTTTCCTACACGTGCCCCCAGCGAAAAGAACACTGGAAAATGGCCGAAGTAGGGTTATCAACCTGGGCCAATCCAGGTCCCCTCCTACCTTAGTGACCTCAGAGGGAGCACTGCTCCACCCCTGGCTTGAGTTATGGACAATCCACAACATGGAATATGGGCCATAACTTTGCCTGGGAGCGTCGTAGGCGGACGCCAATGCTCTCATTGTGACAGTTATGAATTTAGCTACAGAACGAGGGGACTCATGACCTGTCTGCCAGTTCCCCATTGGCTGATATCACGCCTGGGGCATTTCCCAATGTCCTGCTCCCATAAAAAGGGTGTGCCGGCATCGTCCGCATGCGGAGACACCATTTTTATGGTTGCCATATTTATCGGAAATATGGCTTGCGAGATATGAACCATTTTTTTACTGGAGTCGTTCTGTCTGGCTATTTCCATAGCCTTGCTAACTAGCTAGCAGCCCCCACTACAGGGTGACGGCAGGGAGTCATCCTGTGTCCATTGTTCCCACACCACCTCATCTCCATATCACAGGACATGGCCATGGAGGTGTAAGTGGAACACTGAGAACAAGAAGGGAGGGGGCACTGCCAGGGAGTGATGAGGGACTATGACTGGAGTCATAATTCATCTTCATATCCCGGGATTTGCCTCACACCTCCCCCCTTTTGAGGGCGCTAGGGGGCAGCACACTCCGGTGTTCCCCCGTGCGCCCGTCCGCGACCTCTCCTTGTCGGGACAGCCCGTCTGCGTTACCGTGGTCACGGCCCCTTTTGTGGCGAATGGTGAAGTTGTATTGCTGGAGCGCAAGGCTCCATCGCAACAATCGCCCATTCGTCCCAGAGACGGTGTGCAACCAGCTGAGGGGATTGTGGTCCGTCTCCACGATGAAGTGGCGCCCGTATAGATAGGGTTGCAGACGCTGCAGGGCCCACACTATGGCCAGGCACTCCTTCTCCATCGTGGAATAGGCAACTTCCCTTGGTAACAGCTTCCTGCTCAGGTACAAGACTGGGTGCTCTTGGCTCGCAGAGTCCACCTGGCTGAGCACCGCACCGAGGCCGAAGTCACTGGCGTCGGTCTGTACTACAAACGGCCGCGTGAAGTCGGCTGCCTGTAGCACGGGCGGGCTGGACAGGGCGTCCTTTAGGGCCCGGAAGGCTGTCTCGCAGTCCATTGTCCAATCGACTGCAGAGGGCAGCTTCTTCTTGGTGAGGTCCGTCAAGGGCTTTGCCAGGCTACTATAGCATGGAACAAACCTCCTATAGTACCCAGCGGTCCCCAAGAAGGACATCACCTGCTTCTTGGTCCTGGGGGTGGGCCAGGATGCGATGGCTTCCACTTTCTCAGGCTCGGGCTTCAGTGTTCTCCCGCCTACCCGGTGACCGAGGTACTGGACCTCGCTCATGGCCAGCTGACACTTTCCCGGCTTGATGGTCAAACCTGCCCGGTGGATCCGCCTGAGCACCTGTGCTAGATGCTCTAGGTGGTCCTCCCAGGTGGGACTGAAGACGGCAATGTCATCTAGGTACGCGGCCGCGTACCCTTCAAGTCCCTTGAGCAGGGTGTTGCCCATCCGCTGGAAAGTGGCAGGGGCATTCCTCATCCCGAATGGCATCACCGTGGACTCGTATAGTCCAAATGGGGTAATAAAGGCAGAGCGTTCCCTGGCCTTGCGAGTCAGGGGGATCTGCCAATATCCCCGGCTCAGGTCCATGATGGTCAGGTACTGAGCCCCGGCCAACTGATCGAGCAGGTCATCGATGCGTGGCATTGGGTACGCATCGGCGACCGTGACAGCATTGAGCCCCCTGTAGTCCACGCAGAACCGAGTGGTTCGGTCCTTCTTAGGGACGAGGACTACAGGCGAGGCCCAAGCGCTGTTGGATGCCTGGATCACCCCCAGCTTCAGCATCTCGTCAATCTCCTGGCGCATGTGTTGCTGCACCTCCAGGGAGACCCGATATGCTGAACGCCGGATCGGGGGATGATCCCCAGTGTCCACGGGATGGACAGCCAAGTCAGTCCTTCCGGGCTGGTTGGTAAACAACCCCCGGAAGGGGTGTAGGGTGGCCCACAGCTGGGACCGTTGGTCCTCCAAGAGCTGGTGGCCAACCTCCACATCCTCAATGGATCCGCCTGCCCTAACCTGGGCTAGCATATCCAAGAGGGTTTCCGCTTCTCCCTCCTCGGGCAGGTTGCACACGGGGAGCGCACATGCCTCCCGCTCATGATGTGCCTTCATCATGTTCACATGGAAGGGCTTCCGCCTTCCACGGGCAGGGTCCAGGGTGACCAGGTACGTCACAGGGTTGAGCTGCTGGTACACGAGGTATGGGCCTTCCCAGGCTGCCTGAAGCTTGTCCTGTGGTACGGGGACCAGTACCCACACCTTTTGACCCACTTGGTAGGTCCTCTCACAAGCGTTCTGGTCGTACCAACGCTTCTGATCGGCCTGGGCTTGAGCCATATTGTCGTGTACCAGTTGCGTCAAGGCCTGCATTTTGTCCCGGAAGCGCATGACATACTCGATAACCGACACTCCAGGGGTGGCCAAATCCCCTTCCCAAGCCTCTTTCACCAGAGCCAGGGGGCCCCGCACACGTCGCCCGTACAGGAGCTCAAACGGTGAGAATCCTGTTGAGGCCTGTGGAACCTCCCGGTAAGCAAATAACAGGTGTGGGAGATACCGCTCCCAGTCACGCTCATGGGAGTCGACCAACATCTTAAGCATCTGCTTTAAGGTGCCATTGAACCGCTCGCACAGGCCATTAGTCTGTGGATGGTACGGGCTGGCCACCAGATGTCGCACCTGGACTTGCTTACAGAGGGCCTCCATCAGCTGGGACATGAATTGGGTCCCCCGGTCAGTGAGCATTTCCTGGGGAAAACCCACTCGGGAGAAAATCTCCAGCAATGCGGTGGCCACCTTGTCAGCCCGAATGGACGACAAGGCCACTGCTTCTGGGTACCGGGTGGCATAGTCCACTACCGTCAGTATGAAGCGTTTCCCGGAGCTGCTGGGGATGGCCAGCGGGCCGACCAGATCCACAGCCACCCTCCTGAAAGGCTCATCGATGATTGGCAGAGATACCAGTGGGGCTTTGGGGCGTGGCCCCGCCTTCCCCACTCTCTGACAGGTTTCACACGAACGGCAGTAGGCAGCCACATCGGCCCCCATTTTTGGCCAGTAGAAATGCTGGTTTAACCTGGCCTTGGTCTTAGCGATCCCTAGGTGTCCGGCCATCGGAATCTCATGTGCGATCCGCAACAACTCCGTCCGGAACGGATAGGGTACCACCAACTGTCGGTCCCTGGGCCACGCCTCCGGTGAACCCTGCTGGACCGTGGCCCGGTACAGCCGTCCTTGGTCCCAGACCACTCGCTCCGGGTCCGAGCCCGAGGGAGGCTGTGCCGCCTGCTCCTTTAGAGCTTTCAGGCTGTCGTCAGCTTCTAACGCTGCCTGAAACCCCTGACTAGATGTGGCCAGAATCGACGAGACTGTCACATCTTCAGTCAGTACCCCGGGACCTGTGTCCTGGCCTCCACCTGACTCGGCTGCCACTTGGTCAGAAGGGGAAGAGCTATCGGACCTCCGGGAGGCCCCTTGGCTTCCAGCACTCCCACTGCGGGTGACAGCGGCCACAGCCGCTGCGACCGTGGGTCGTGCCTGCTCCTCCTCCGTTCCTGACCAAGTCGCCGGTTCAGGCAGACCTACCTGGCTTCCTGACACCCCGGTTGTGGGGGAACCATGCACCGAGATCTTACCTGGGAGCACTTCCGCTCCTGGACCGGCCCCAATCTCACCTGCCTGTTCCCCTCCTGCAGCAACAGAACCCCGCTGTGAAATCTCTGGGGACCCCACATTTGCTGTGGTAGCCCCCACCCCACACACTGGTCCTCCCCCTGCAGCACCCTGCTCTCTGCTTATCCCTGCAGAGGGCAACAGATCCCAGCTCACAGGCTGATTACTTGTAGAGGCATTGTCACACCTTTCTCTGACCCCCTCCCCTGTCAC
Organism: Anomaloglossus baeobatrachus; assembly: GCF_048569485.1. Classification (NCBI taxonomy): domain Eukaryota; kingdom Metazoa; phylum Chordata; class Amphibia; order Anura; family Aromobatidae; genus Anomaloglossus; species Anomaloglossus baeobatrachus. Next base: position 196,131,067 of record NC_134362.1, on the reverse strand, counting down.
AGCTGCAGCTGTGTGTGTGTCTATGGTGTCTATGCAAGCAGAAATATCAGAGTTCACTCCCTCCTCCCTTACATCATTCATAGATAACACATTAACATTGTCCGGAGGCATGTCAGTACTGGCTGAAGGTTCAGCCCTTGGTTGGGGCCCAAACTGGGAGGTTATCTGCCCCAAATCTGTCCCAAGTAGCACGTTTGCAGGGATCCGATCAGTTACCCCCACCTCCCTCACCCCTCGCCCTGCGCCCCAGTCCACATAAATGTCAGCAACAGGCAGCGCCGGGTCAGTGCCTCCAATCCCGGAGACAGCGAGGGTTTTTCCAGGGATCAAGTCTTGGGGGGACACCATCTCAGGCCGCACCAGAGTCACCTCCGAGGCGCTGTCTCGCAGTCCTATGGTCACAGACCGGCCGACGGTGACAGGTTGGAAGCTGTCCAGGGACCTACCACCACCCCCACCCACACAATACACCTTGGGCGGCCCTTGGGACGGGGACGGAGCCGGGGCCTTGGGACGCTGAGGGCACATGGCCTTGAAGTGTCCAGGTAGGTTGCACTGGTGGCACCGTCTTGGCTCTGCCACGGGCCTGGAGAGGGGAGTTGAGGGGGACACCCCCTGCAGTCTAGGGGCAGGTGGGGCAGTCGCAGAATTCATCTTACCCCCTCTCCAGGTGCTGCTGGTGGCTGCTCTCCTGGCTTCAGGAGCCCGATTGTTGGTGTAGTCATCGGCCAGGGCAGCTGTAGCCGTGGACCCCTTTGGCTTCTGGTCTCGGATGAACTGGCGGAGATCCTCAGGGCAGTTCCACAAGAGTTGCTCCGTGATGACCAAGTCCAGGATCTCTGGTCCGGTGGAAAGCTGCAGGCCTTGGGTCCAGTGGTCGGCAGCTCGGGCAAGTGCCCGCCGGTGGTCAGCCCAGGAGTCCTTTGGTCCCTTCTGCAGGGTCCGGAACTTCTTGCGGTAGGACTCCGGAGTGAGGTTGTACTGTTGGATCAGGGCCCGCTTGATGGTGTCGTAGCCCTGATCTGCCTCAGCAGGCAAGTCCCCAAGGATATCCAGGGCCTTACCCCTTAAACGGGGGGTCAGGTATTTGGCCCACTGGTCCTTGTCCAGATGGTGCTGCAGGCAAGTCCGTTCAAAAGCAGTCAAGAAAGAGTCCAAGTCTCCATCCTTCTCCAGCACTGGGAAGTCCTCAACACGGACCTTTGGAAGTTTGGTGTCTCGAAGGTCACGTGTGGCTGATGAGGGCCGGAGCTGAGCTAGCTGCAGCTGGTAGTCACGGTCTGCCTGTCGCTCTCGCTCTCGCTCTTCACGCGCTGCCTGCCGCTCTCGCTCCGCAGCCTCACGCTCTGCGTGCCGCTCCGCAGCCTCAGCGTCACGCGCTGCCTGCCGCTCTGCCCTGCGCTCTGCCAGGAGTTCCTTGTAGCCCTTCTGGTCTCCAGCCTGGAGAAGGGCCATAGCCATTTGAAGAAGGCTATCCGAGCCTCCCAGGCTCGGTGGAATGGCACGTGGTGATCTGCGGCACGCTGCAGAGCTAGGCGATTCACTGTCCCTTTCAGAGCGGAGGGCTGGCATCTGGCTCGTTGAGGAACCTTGGGTGAGCTCCTCCTCATCTTGTCCAGCAGTGCCAGGTTGTGCAATGTCCTCGGCAGAACGGTTTTCTGGCGTCGAGCTCCTGGAGGACTCGTGGGCAACCTCCTCATTGCTGTCCACAGCACCGTCCTCCCTCTCTTCGGCTCCTGCCTTAGCATTGGCCAGTTGCATAGCTCTGCTCCTGGTGCCATCAGCCATTCTTGCAGACTTTTGGTCACTGACACAGAACTGACACCTGATGCCTCCACACACCTTACAGTATCTGCACTCTGACACTCTAGTGTTGAGCTAGTCTGAAGACCCCAGCAGCCACAGCTGCTGCAGGCAGTCTTTAGTGTCTGGGAGTATGGGTCTCACACTCACACACACTATTATCTCGATCCCACCGCTTGCCACCAATATGTCACAAACCACCGGGGGGGTCACTCAGAAATCCCCCGCGCTGGCTACCAGTACGTCACAATCGGGGGGTAACAAGTGGGGGTCACCCCTCCTTTATACCTCCCGACCGACAGACAGAGCACATGATGCGCTCTCTAGCGCCCCTCTTATAGTCAGGCCAATTATGGAATTGCCCGACAATAAGCAAGGAGGCCGCTATACTACTTATGCCGATTATTGAAGGGTCCCCGGTGAGAGTAGGGTATATATTCCCCCGACCTCCGCGGGCGGAATATATAAAATCTCCCCGAATCTCACTGGCCTCCCCACAATAATCCTTGGCACAAACTCGCTGCCACCAACCGCTTCACGGTAACTATTAGCCGAACACACAGACGTGGGATTCAAGATCGAGATAACAGAACAGCCCAATATTAATTATATAATTTAATCAGCCTAAAGCACACTAGAAACTACAATATATACAATAGGGAATCTACAGAATATACATATGTCAGAGTACAGTTACAATCAAAGCATGGGTTACAAACAGGCATACACAGTTCCAGCAGTTACCTTGTTGCGTCTGGCCACAGGGGGGCGCTGTACCCAGGTTTCTAGGATCCTTCCCACAGATGTTTCCTACACGTGCCCCCAGCGAAAAGAACACTGGAAAATGGCCGAAGTAGGGTTATCAACCTGGGCCAATCCAGGTCCCCTCCTACCTTAGTGACCTCACAGGGAGCACTGCTCCACCCCTGGCTTGAGTTATGGACAATCCACAACATGGAATATGGGCCATAACTTTGCCTGGGAGCGTCGTAGGCGGACGCCAATGCTCTCATTGTGACAGTTATGAATTTAGCTACAGAACGAGGGGACTCATGACCTGTCTGCCAGTTCCCCATTGGCTGATATCACGCCTGGGGCATTTCCCAATGTCCTGCTCCCATAAAAAGGGTGTGCCGGCATCGTCCGCATGCGGAGACACCATTTTTATGGTTGCCATATTTATCGGAAATATGGCTTGCGAGATATGAACCATTTTTTTACTGGAGTCGTTCTGTCTGGCTATTTCCATAGCCTTGCTAACTAGCTAGCAGCCCCCACTACAGGGTGACGGCAGGGAGTCATCCTGTGTCCATTGTTCCCACACCACCTCATCTCCATATCACAGGACATGGCCATGGAGGTGTAAGTGGAACACTGAGAACAAGAAGGGAGGGGGCACTGCCAGGGAGTGATGAGGGACTATGACTGGAGTCATAATTCATCTTCATATCCCGGGATTTGCCTCACATATATATATATATATATATATATATATATACAGTATATACACACAGTATATATATATATATATATATATATATATATATATATACACGCACATTTAATCACAGCCATCTGCATACAGAATGACAGCTCCCTCTCTCCGTTATCTCGTTCGGTCTGCTCTTCTCTCGGCTTCGGATATAATGCCGCCAGTCAGATGATGCAGAACATGCCTCCGGGTTATTTCGTTTACAATGTGTACCTGAATGGAAACAGAAGCTCTTGTCAGCATCCGGCATGGTGGATTAGCATCAAGTGCTCTGGAATATTGCATTTATATAGAAACGGCAAGAATGTATAAGCAATATTTGTATAATAGCGCTTTCATTATAGCACATAACCTCCTTGCTCTACAGCATATGAAGAGTGGGGCTGGAGGAGGAGGTGAGCTGTGACATCACTTATTGTGAATAGTGGATCCTGTGTTATCTATTGTATATAGAGGTGATATCAGTCACTGTTCATGAGGTAGAGGAGGTGAGCTGTGACATCACCTATTGCGAATGGTGGATAATGTGTTATCTACTCTATATAGAGATATTAGATATTGTACAGGAGGAGGAGGAGGTGAGCTGTGACATTAGCTATTGTGAATGGTAGATCCTGTGTTATCTACTGTATATAGAGATGTTATCAGTCATTGTGCAGGGGGAGGTGTGCTGTGACATCACCTATTGAGAATGATGGATTCTGTGTTATCTACTGTATATAGAGGTGTTATCTGTCTTTGCACAGTAGGAGGAGCAGGTGAGCTGTAACAACCTCTATTGTGAATGGTGGGTCCTGTGTTAGCTACTGTATATAGAAGTGTTATCAGTCATTATACAGGAGGAGGAGGTGAGCTGTGACATCACCTTTTGTAAATGGTGGATCCTGTTTTATCTACTGTATATAGAGTTATCAGTCACTGTACAGGAGAAGGAAAAGGTGAGCTGTGACATCACCTATTGTGAATGATGGATCCAGTGTTATCTACTATATATAGAGGTGTTATCTGTCGTTGTACAGGAGGAGGAGCAGGTAAGATGTAACATACTTTATTGTGAATGGTGGATCCTGTGTTAGCTACTGTATATAAAGTTTTTATTAGTCATTGAACAGGAGGAGGAGGTGAGCTGTGAACATCACCTTTTGTAAATGGTGGATCCTGTGTTATCTACTGTATATAGAGGTGTAATTAATCATTGTACAGAAGGAGGAGGAGGTGAGCTGTGATATCACTTATTGGGAATGGTTATCTATTGTACAGGATGTGGATACTGATACGGAAAATGTAAATATACATCATCAAAAATACATTCAACACATAAACTTGATGTAAACAAAAGGTCATTATTTGATGACACATTACCTTTAATAATTTAATTATCCCAAAATATAACACTTCCAGCTTGGAATAAAAATGGTCCACTCTACATGACTCCTGAATGTGACATTCACTCCCCCTGTGGCCATGTCCTACAGTTTTTCCACCTTTGTGTGTCGGCGTGGATTTGGGTCTACTACATGGAAGCGGCAGTGGAATCTCCAGGCAGTAATTTATCCACCAAGTGGAGTCATTTATTACCTGCCTGAAATATTAGTGATTTTACTCTTTGGGGGGTAATTCACAGAGATTTAATCACAAATGATCACGAGAGGATTTCCAATTGATTTAATCTGGATCCCCGGCATGTCACTGATCAGATTTAGCTAATTTTAATTAAATGTTTCCATGGACGTCATAGGAGAAACATATGGCTGGAATTTATTAGGCCTGTAGAATAGAAACCAATTACTGGCAAATTACAAATTACCAAATGAAAAAAAGTAACCGTCTCCATAGTTAAACAGTCTCCATATACTAAAATTGTGTTCTAAAGAATATCTCCCAAATGTTACCTTGTGATTAACTCATGCTGTTACCACTCGTCACTGCCCACTGTATGATCCGCTGCAGTGACCTGGGATGACCTCATGAGGTCATCTCAGTTCACTGCAGTGATTCTCACACAGAACATTGCTCTCCCTGCCAGTGAGGAACGATCTGTTCTTCATTGGCTGTGAGAGTGAGTCTTGGACAGTTGTGGATTACGTCAGACCTTGGATTAGGGTTTTTGCAGGGAAATAAATTGGTGAATGAGTTTTTCTTTTGTCTTTTAATCATTTTTTTTATGGCTTTCAGATTCACCTTTGGGAACATCGTGGGACATCGCTATAGATTACAGCAGACTTTTTTTTTTAAATACATTTTTAATAAATTGGTGAACAAGGGCTGTAGTCTGGGGGTGTTTGTTCAAATAAAATATTTTTTTTTATATTTCTAATGGATTAGTAATGGGGGTGTCTGGTAGACACCCACCCATTACTAAAACCAGGTGTCATGATTATTGAATGGTTCTGATGGGGTTAAGTCAAGTCGGAGGGGTCTGTTCAGTCGAACCTCGTTCCGGGACTCTCACTGCTTTATTATGGTGTGGACTCCTCCGGGACATCACCAGTAATAGTTCCTGCTCTGCAGCATGCATACTGGTTCCTGTGAGTTAGCTCTGATCTGTCCCGCAACCCAACTTACCTCTCCCTGACCTCTGTTCCTCCTGTACTGTCTGTCCACCCTATCTACCTGTCCCTGGTCCCATCCCGTGTCTTTGCCTTGACCCCCACCTTTGTACTTACGTTCTCTCCCGGCTTCTAACCTCGGTAACGTGCCCTGACTTCGGCTCTGCTCCTCCTTGGCTCCTTACGTGACTTCTCGGCTTCTGACCCCCTCGCTTCCATCTGACTTCGGCTTGCTCACTCCCCTGTATTGACGTTTGACTTTGGCTTGTCTGACTACTGTTATTCTTGTGCTAGCAACCTTTGGTGGGCTTTTGTATCACTGCACTTTGGAGTTCATTCTCCACTGAGTCCTTGCGCCCCCTAGTGGAAGCTTGACACCAGAGATTGATGCCAGCTGGCAATTCACCCCATCTATTACCCAGTTTGCCACCGCACCAGGGCAATGGGAAGAGCCGAGTACAGCACCAGATTTGGCGCATCTAATAGATGCTCTACCTTTGGGGTGACTGCAGGCTGCTATTTTTAGGCTGGGAAGGGCCAAATAACCATGCTCCTTCCAATTCTAAAAATTTCATCTCCCAGTTGTCTGCTGTTCCTTGTCTGGTTTTGAAAAAATGGAGGGGACCCTGCACATTATTTTTTTTTAATTTGTTTAAACACATAAAAATCCATTCATTTCAATATCATTCCTTTTTTTCCCGGCACTGGTCACACGGCTTACACACGGACGTGTCACACGGACATATGGACAAACGGATGGTCATAAGGATGTCCAAAATGGACCATGCAACACGTGCATTTTTACATGGATGGCTAAAGGAGGCCTAATAGAGTTTTTACAGCTTTTACCCGTGAGTTAAGAGATAATTATCAGACCCGGGGGAGAAAAAAGTGAGTTTTGCTCATAAGATACATTATAATGTTTTTTTTTTTCATGTGAACCATTGATTTATGGAATAAAAATGAAAAACAAGGTGACTCATTAAGTCTAGACATGGGAGTGGAATGTCAGGGATCCCCTGGTTTTCATCTTATAATCCCTATTTCTAGAATTTAGGCTTTGCTGAAGGCCACAGCTTCAGAGTAATTTCCGAAGCCTCGGCTGACAGATGGAGAATTCAATGCGTAGTATGAGAATAGGAAAGGCCGAGGTCAGAGCAGACGGAGTTCTCCCACAACAGTCGGTAGCCAAAGGGTCAGGGAAGGCTGCAGACAGGTGAACAAGGTTATACTCGCCTGAAGATAATGAAGAATTCTGCCTTAGCTCAGAACGAAATCTAAAGCAACTTCACTTTCGGTCCGAGCCAAGCAGCAATACCGCACAAAACCTAGGACAGATGTGGCGGTATTTTTTTCTGAGGACGGGTAGGTATAATAATATTAGCACTATTATTGAACCACAGACAGTCATGTGGTTTCTGGCAATAGAAGGTCACGGTGTTTGGCTGTGCAGAATGCTCCCTGACTTACCATTGTTCCTGCTGTCAGTATTCATTGGTATAGGTAGCTTTCCTGCTGGATTCATCTCTCCCCTTTTGGAGCCAGCAGGTGCTGGACTTCCATCCAGCTGCTTATCATCAGTATTCTCTTGCTGCTTAAATACCCCTTCCTTCCTTGGACTGGTGCTGGAGATATTTTCAGTTCATTGAAGCTCTGGATGCAAGCAAGTGGCTTGTACTCCTCTGTGGTTTCGTTGCTGAAAACTTTGCTGAATGTAGGCTGATATTCATCTGTATTTCCCTATGGGTTTAAATATTCCCATCTTCCCTGGACTTGTGCTGGTGATAATCAGTTCATTAAAGCCCTGGTTGCAAGCAGGTGGCTTGTACTCCTCTGTGGTGTTGTTGCTGAAAACTTTGCTGAACTTTTACCTTGCTCATCTGTGGATAAGTAGTTAATGCATTTTCCCCGTGTGTCCTCCATGTGTCTTCGTCGTTTTGACAAAGAGCTCATTTCATCCGTTACCTATTTAGGACCCAACACTAAGGATTTCTAGGGTCAGGTATCCTGCTCGGCACATAGGTGTGGAACCTATCTAGGGTGGTGAGGAAAGCCAGGGCCAGGTATCCGGCTCGGCGCATAGGTGTGGAACCTATCTAGGATGGTGAGGGAAGTCAGGGCCAGGTATCCAGCTCGGTACATAGGTGAGGAACCTAACTAGGGTGGTAAGGGAAGCCAGGGTCAGGTATCCTGCTCGGCGCATAGGTGTGGAACTTATCTAGGATGGTGAGGCAAGCCAGGGTCAGGTATCCTGCTCAGTGCATAGGTGCAGAACCTATCTAAGGTGGTGATGGAAGCCAGGGTCAGGTATCCTGCTCGGCGCATAGGTGTGGAACCTATCTAGGGTGGTGAGGGAAGCCAGGGTCAGGTATCCTGCTCGACACATAGGTGCGGAACCTATCTAGGGTGGTGAGGGATACCGAGGGTCAGGTATCCTGCTCGGCGCATAGGTGTGGAACCTATCTGGGGTGGTGAGGGAAGCCAGGGTCAGGTATCCTGCTCGGCGCATAGGTGTGGAACCTATCTGGGGTGGTGAGGGAAGTTAGGGTCAGGTATCCTGCTCGGCGCATAGGTGTGGAACCTATCTGGGGTGGTGAGGGACCTCAGGGACCAGCAATATGTTGGTCAGGGGTCACCATCTCCCCCTTCCCTAAATAGAGGATTCCCCTTCCCTTTCGCCGCTCACTTGGCACTTCTCCGTACCTAGCGTGACAATTTGTTGATCTTGGTCTTCGGCTCATTGTGAGTGATCACACGTGATTTGTATACACGGTGTGGTGTCGGCAGTGATGAATATATTAGATTTCTCTGGCTTTGTGAGCACAACATTGTTCAAACACTACAGCCCCGAACGCCGGCGTACAAATTGTTCTTCCTTAACGTCTTTTGTTCTGAAACTTCAAAATGTTTTTGGAGAAAGAGAATGAAGCGGCTGAAAACAGAGACGACGAGAGGAAGAGACACAAAACAGAGAGATGTCTCCTACCAGGAACCAGCGGCAATACCTTACAGAAGAGTAATGGTGGAAGAGCGCGAGCGCTGATCACCAGGAAGACTGATTACAGTCCACACATTGTACAATCATACTGTGTGTGGGGGATCTGTAGGTCCCTCATACTGTGCGTGTGGGGGTACTGTGGGGTCAAATTGTGTGGGAGGTGCATACTGTATGTGCGGGGAATTATACTGTATAGGGGCCATGAAAAGAGTAATGTAGCACCTGACATCGCTAAAAGGGCCACAGTTTTGCACTATTCAGACAATTTTTTGGGGTGGGGACGGGGGAGGGTTCCCAAGTTGTACTTTTGTCAGTGAAATCCATGACTTCTATCTACAACCATTGGGTTTAGGATAATAGGAGAACGCCGCTAACAATTGGGGTACAGAACAATGACATTGACACTCGGGTAGAGGAAAATAAGACTGAAACTTGGGGTACAGAATAATAAGAGTGATATTTGGGGTACAGTATAATGACACTGACACTCGGAGTACATGATAATGACGCCGACACTCGGGGTACAGGACAATGACATGGTATGGGTACGGGATGATAATGTGGTGCCCTGGCCTAGCCAGGTCGTCACAGATAACACACAAACACCCCCACCCCCATTAGACAGGGACACCAGCCAAACACAAAATTCTTGTTGCCTCCCTCCAGGGGCTGATGTCCACACCAGGTGGGGCGGAGCCAAGCGGTTGGCCCCACCCACCGAGGAGTTCACAGGCCTGGAGGCGGGAAAAGTGACAGAACAGAGTTTGGAGTTTGAAGTGAGAGGAGTAAACACTTGGGTGTCTGGGTTTGTGGCCCAGGTACTGACAGCAAGGTTGGCAGACGGTGGTGGCCGTCTGCAGGAGTGGTGGAGCAACGCGGAACCGTAGGACCGGGGTCGGGCGACGGCCCGCCGGTACCGACCGGGGAGCGAAGTGAAGCCAGCACACACAGGCAGGGCCATCGGACCCCGACCAGGCTTAGAGCCGCCGTCGATAGTCAGATCCGAATGTGACTGGAACCCCAGGGGTTTCATACCAGCAAAAGTCCCGATTGAAGGCAACCGTCCACACCGTGAGGGTATACAGCTACCGCCCAAGGCTAGAGACCCAAGGGCCAGCGCCTGCGGGCAAACGGGCTCCTCCGGTACCCATACACCGGGGAGCAGACTACCGTTGGGAATCCATAGTAGTCAGAAGGAGAACATCAAGGTGCAGGGAAAGACAGCCGCCATCACCTGTCCGGGGAGAGACACTGCAGCCGGATGCGGGACCCGTCCATCCAGCCGTTTGGTTTACCGAGAACTGAATAGGATAACTGAAGTGAGCACTAATATATATATATGAGTGCAAGCCAAAAATACATACTATATATAAGAATAAGGCTGCACATCAAACTTAGATAATGGTATAATGCCTCAAGCATATGGAAAAATATTGGAATATACAATGAAAAATGCTACTTGCTAATTTGAACATGTGAATAATGAATTGCATACCTACCATGAATATTAGGAAAAAGGAGATATTTAGCAATCGCATTGATCAATGTAACTGAGCCCCAAGGCCTCGTCAAGGCATATCTCTATATTGGGGTCCCTAGCTCTGTGACCCTAACTGTGCAATTAAAAACTGCTGTGGGTGGAGAGGGGTAACTAAGGACTTTCTTATATAGGAGATGGAAAAAACATGGCCGAAAGGGGCGGAGCTGTGTTCACATTCAGAAAAAAACTACATATAACTGAATAGGATAACTGAAGTGAGCACTAATATATATATATATGAGTGCAAGCCAAAAATACATACTATATATAAAATACATACTATAATTTTTGGCTTGCACTCATATATATATATATTAGTGCTCACTTCAGTTATCCTATTCAGTTATATGTAGTTTTTTTCTGAATGTGAACACAGCTCCGTCCCTTTCGGCCATGTTTTTTCCATCTCCTATATAAGAAAGTCCTTAGTTACCCCTCTCCACCCACAGCAGTTTTTAATTGCAATGAGATGACACACAGTTAGGGTCACAGAGCTAGGGACCCCAATATAGAGATATGCCTTGACGAGGTTTTGGGGCTCAGTTACATTGATCAATGCGATTGCTAAATATCTCCTTTTTCCTAATATTCATGGCAGGTATGCAATTCATTATTCACATGTTCAAATTAGCAAGTAGCATTTTTCATTGTATATTCCAATATTTTTCCATATGCTTGAGGCATTATACCATTATCTAAGTTTGATGTGCAGCCTTATTCTTATATATAGTTTGGTTTACCGAGGACTTTGTACCTTTCTTGCTGAGTGAGTACACCCGTGCCATCCGGCACCGCGCCGCGCTGTCCCTGCAACCCTGCACCTCACCAACCCTGCCTCCCCGTCACATCATCCTCCGGCCCCGGGACCACCGACCCCTACCCACGGAGGGGGAAAACAACATCCCAGCTGCTCCCTACCATCGCTCCCGGGATCCCCGTCACCAGCAGCGGTGGTGCCCATCTTCACCACGACCCGTGGGTGGCGTCATGGACTAAATCCCCCAAACCAACCACCCCCTTTTCACTCACAGGCGAGGAGCGCCGCTCAAGTCCCCGGATCTGGCCCACCGCTCGAGCCACCGAGCAGCCATCGCAGCAGCGCCGGACCCGAGCGTTAGCGAGCGCAGCGCAGTGGCGTCCTCCCCGCCCGCGACAATAACACTGATACTTGGGGTACGGGATGATGACACTGATACTTGGGGTATGGGATGATGACACTGATACTTGGGGTATGGGATGATGACGCTGATACTTGAGGTACGAGATTATGACACTGATATTTGGGGTACAGGATAATAACACTGATACTTGGGGTACGGGATGATAACACTGATACTTGGGGTACGGGATGATGGCACTGATACTTGAGGTACAAAATGACACTAATACTTGGGGTACAGGATGATGACATGGATACTTGGGGTACAGGATGATTACACTGATATTTGGGGTACGGGATGATAACACTGATACTTGGGGTACGGGATGATAACACTGATACTTGGGGTACAGGATGATGGCACTGATACTTGGGGTACAAAATGACACTAATACTTGGGGTACAGGATGATGACATGGATACTTGGGGTACAGGATGATTACACTGATACTTGGGGTATGGGATGATGACTCTGATTCTTAGGGTACGGGGTGGTGAAACTGATACTTGGGGTACAGGATGATGACGGTGATACTTACGGTGCAGGATGATGATACTGATACTTGGAGTACGGGATGATGATAGTGATACTTGGGGTATGGTATGATGACACTGATTTTTGGGGTGCAGGATGATGACGCTCTGACAGTTGGCCTAATATACCGCCTCCTTTCCTTGGATCCCCAGTTGTCTGCCATATTCCTGGCTCCTTTCTGCCTTGTGTCCGTGCTGCCCGTTGCGATCAGGCTTCTCCTCGGCCGCGGTGCAGTCACCGATGTGTTCCTGATGTGTTCCTGACGTCTTCCTGACGTCTTCCTGACAGCTGCACTTTAGCTCTGGATTAACAATATAGAACAAGATTCCTAAACTTGTAGAAGAAGTTGTAAAAGTAATGGCGCAGCACTTCTGCCGGAGGACGGGATCGCACAGGCAACTACCGCAATTATCTTCCAAAGTGCCGAGGACAAACTCCTGTCATAACGAGGGAGGCCGTTACTGCCATGTGTTAGCTACTGTCAACGAGCGTGGTAATGGCAGCATAGTCAGCGCACTAATACACAGGCCCCCTCAGGCCCACTTGCAGGGAGATATTCATAGCTGCAGCGCTGGCACGCTCGCCTATCACAAGGGCAAGGAAATGGCTGTGATCTTGCAAGTCCAGAATTTATTCATTCGGTGGAAGGATATCTTCTCTCCGAGGGCCCATTCCTACACCTGCAGTCAGCAGCGAGAGCGGGAGCCGGGGTTCTGCAATATGTGTCTGATCACACGTATCATTTCGCCTACTAGATAAGCCATATTGTGTCTTCAGAGGGTTCTGTATAATAGTTCGATCGCTATCAGGCCCACTTAACCTCTGCTTGTCCTGCTAGGTACAGAGGAGCACCAAGCGAATGGCGAAAGGGAAGGGACACCCTGTGTCTACGGAAGGAGGAGATGATGACCCCTGACCAAACCTACCGCTGGCCCCTGGGATCCCTCACCACCCTAGATAAGTTCCGTATCTATGCGCTGAGCAGGATACCTGACCCTGGCTTCCCTCACCACCCTAGATAGGTTCCACACCTATGCACCGAGCAGGATACCTGGCCCTGGCTTCCCTCATCCCCCTAGATAGGTTCCACACCTATGCACCGAGCAGGATACCTGACCCTGGCTTCCCTCATTCCCCTAGATAGGTTCCACACCTATGCACCGAGCAGGATACCTGACCCTGGCTTCCCTCATCACCCTAGATAGGTTATGCACCTATGCGCCGAGCAGGATACCAGCCCCTGGCTTCCCTCATCCCCCTAGATAGGTTCCGCACCTATGCGCCAAGCAGGATACCTGTCCCTGGCTTCCCTCATCACCCTAGATAGGTTCCGCACCTATGCGCCAAGCAGGATACCTGACCCTGGCTTCCCTCACCACCCTAGATAGGTTCCACACCTATTCGCCAAGCAGGATACCTGGCCCTGGCTTCCCTCATCCCCCTAGATAGGTTCCGCACCTATGTGCCGAGCAGGATACCTGACCCTGGCTTCCCTCACCACCCTAGATAGGTTCCACACCTATGCACCGAGCAGGATACCTGACCCTGGCTTCCCTCACCATCTAGATAGGTTCCACACCTATGCGTCAAGCAGGATACCTGACCCTGGCTTCCCTCACCACCCTAGATAGTTTCAGCACCTATGCGTCGAGCAGGATACCTGACCCAGGCTTCCCTCACCACCCTTGATAGGTTCCGCATCTATGTGCCGAGCAGGATACCTGACCCTGGCTTCCCTCACCACTCTAGATAGGTTCCACACCTATGCGCCGAGCAAGATACCTGGCCCCTGGCTTCCCTCACCACCCTTGATAGGTTCCGCATGTATGTGCCAAGCAGGATACCTGGCCCCTGGCTTCCCTCACCACCCTAGATAGGTTCCGCACCTATTCGCCAAGCAGGATACCTGGCCCTGGCTTCCCTCACCACCCTAGATAGGTTCCGCACCTATGCGCCAAGCAGGATACCTGACCCTGGCTTCCCTCACCACCCTAGATAGGTTCCACACCTATTCGCCAAGCAGGATACCTGGCCCTGGCTTCCCTCATCCCCCTAGATAGGTTCCGCACCTATGTGCCGAGCAGGATACCTGACCCTGGCTTCCCTCACCACCCTAGATAGGTTCCACACCTATGCACCGAGCAGGATACCTGACCCTGGCTTCCCTCACCATCTAGATAGGTTCCACACCTATGCGTCAAGCAGGATACCTGACCCTGGCTTCCCTCACCACCCTAGATAGTTTCAGCACCTATGCGTCGAACAGGATACCTGACCCAGGCTTCCCTCACCACCCTTGATAGGTTCCGCATCTATGTGCCGAGCAGGATACCTGACCCTGGCTTCCCTCACCACTCTAGATAGGTTCCACACCTATGCGCCGAGCAAGATACCTGGCCCCTGGCTTCCCTCACCACCCTTGATAGGTTCCGCATGTATGTGCCAAGCAGGATACCTGGCCCCTGGCTTCCCTCACCACCCTAGATAGGTTCCGCACCTATTCGCCAAGCAGGATACCTGGCCCTGGCTTCCCTCACCACCCTAGATAGGTTCCGCACCTATGCGCCAAGCAGGATACCTGACCCTGGCTTCCCTCACCACCCTAGATAGGTTCCACACCTATTCGCCAAGCAGGATACCTGGCCCTGGCTTCCCTCATCCCCCTAGATAGGTTCCGCACCTATGTGCCGAGCAGGATACCTGACCCTGGCTTCCCTCACCACCCTAGATAGGTTCCACACCTATGCACCGAGCAGGATACCTGACCCTGGCTTCCCTCACCATCTAGATAGGTTCCACACCTATGCGTCAAGCAGGATACCTGACCCTGGCTTCCCTCATCACCCTAGATAGTTTCAGCACCTATGCGTCGAGCAGGATACCTGACCCAGGCTTCCCTCACCACCCTTGATAGGTTCCGCATCTATGTGCCGAGCAGGATACCTGACCCTGGCTTCCCTCACCACCCTAGATAGGTTCCGCATGTATGTGCCAAGCAGGATACCTGACCCTGGCTTCCCTCACCACCCTAGATAGGTTCCGCACCTATGTGCCGAGCAGGATACCTGACCCTGGCTGCCCTCACCACCCTAGATAGTATCAGCACCTATTCATCAAGAAGGATACCCGACCCTCACTAACCCTGAAATAGGCCCTAGGATGAGATGAGCACTTAGTCAACCCCACTAAGCTTTAAAGAAGACACAGGGATCATAACCAAGGGGATAGTAAACTAATAACTTAATAAACTAATAGAGGAATTGCAACAACAACAAAGTTTCTCCAGATGAATACAAGCCGACTGCTTGCACTGAAGACTTGTTAAGGGTATTAGACCTATCACCAGCACAGAGTAAGGGGGAATGAGGGTATTTAAAGTCAAAAAGGGAAGTGCTGAAGATAAGCATCTGAAAAGGTGAGGAAATCAGCAGGGTCCTAAAGAGAAACCCCAGGCAGGGAAAAAGGGAAAGTCAGAGAGCAGCTTGTGTAGCCAAACGCTGTGTCCTTCTACAGCCGGAACTACAGGACTGTCTGTCATGCCTGAAACACCCGTGACAGACATTTGGCAGATCCTTTTAAAAACATTTTTTGAATGTCATTTTTCATGTAGTCATGCGTATGACACTGCCCGCATATGTGAATGTACTTCAAAAATAAGGTAAAAAAATAGATGAAATATCAGAATTGGGACCTGTATGCATGCTTGTAAACAAAATTTTGCAATACACGCAGTAAAATTGCAATACATAGAATGCAGTGCTTACAAGCTCTTTGATACAGAACTTGTAAGCCCAGCTCTGAAGCTGAATCACCAGATCTGGCCAACTTCAGTGCCCATAAGCAGAGGAAAAGTATACTGTATATAGCAGCAAAAGAAAGCGAAGAGCTCGGACCAGCAACTCAACCATGCCGCTACTGTCAATCAGGACAAGCAGGGCTGTGCGATCCTTAAAGGGGTTTTCTCATGACAAAATGTAATTTTAAAGTTGATTTTAATCAATAGATCTTGAATAATAATAATTTCCACAATTGGATGTGTTTGAAAAAAATGTTCCTGTGCTGAGATAATCTTATATATGTGTCCCTGCTGTGTACTGTGTAATGGCTGTGTCTGACCATACAGGGACATGGTCTGATCATACCACATCTCCTGGGTGAGGGAGAATTCAAAAGAGCATAAACAAATTACAGCACAGGATCATAGATGATTCTTCCTGTGAGGTAAAGCATTTCTCTGTTTGTTTTTTAAAAAAAAGTTTTACCTCCAAGAAAGAATAATTTGTGATCCCATAATGTAATCTCTGTATATATTTTTTTTACTTCCTCCCCTGCTCAGGAGATGTGGTATGTCCCTGTAGAGACAGGCACGACCATTACACAGTACACAACTGGGACACATATATGAGATTATCTCAGCACAGGAACATTATTTTTAAACACTTCCAATTGAGGAAATTATTAATATTCCAAGATCTATTGATTAAAGTCAATTTTAAAATTAAATTAACCCCTTTAAGTTCTTGAAAAATCTCCTTTCAGACTGTCGTTCCATGCTTTATATTGAAGTTCTGATCGGCTTCCGTGTTTTAGCACAAGCTCAGTGGTGATCTACATTCCTTTAATAATAGGTCTAAATTAAAAAAAAAGTACAAAATAATGTAGTAGACAACAAGCTCAGCAGAAAGTCAGCGCCCGAGTACTGAATTCTCTTATTTCCAAAACAGAATAAATCTAAACTACAAGCAACTAAATCACCACCGAGATAAGACGATGATCAGGTAATTGCTGCACATATACCGAGGGGGAAAACATAGGATTCATTTCTGCATTTCAGCATTTTTTCCCCAATAAGTAATAATACACAAATGTAATATGAAAGCAGATTTCACGCTCGTCTCTGCGCTCCTTGGTTTCTTCCCGTGGACGCTCACATCACACCCCCCTTCGTGTGACGGGGACGTTCATGCATAGTCCGGTATATTGATTATCCATGTGTTGTTGTCATAATTACATTTGCGGGTCCAGTGCTCTGTGGGATCAGGAACGGCCCAAATCAATAAATCACAGAGAAAAAAATATGTTTTTCTGAAGTTGATAACAGACGGCGGCCGGGGTATAGAAGAAAAGAGCAGTAACCCGAGGGATAGTGTGGCGCAGGCGGATCCCCCGTGTGATAGGGCACAATGATACAGATCAGACATATGATACAATGTATCCACAGCAGAAATCTAATATATAAAGCTGAATGTGTGTGTGTGTGTGCGTGTGTGTATGTGTGTGCGTGTGTATATGTGTGTGTGTGTGTGCGTGTATGTCCGGGATTGGCATCTGCACCATCGCAGCTACAGCCACAAAATTTTGCACACTCACATTTCTGGACCCCGAGAGCGTCATAGGCTATGTTTTGAGGGGAAATTGTAACCCCGCGCTTTACAGTTATTCACCAAAAAACCTGCCTCCATTAAAGCCCATGGAGCTGGGAGTCACAGTGCAGCCAGAACTTCAGAAGAATGCGCAGCCACGCCCTTACATGGAATGTTGGCGTGTCACAATGCAGCCAGGGAAAGAGACAGACACAGACAGGGAAAGAGACAGACACAGACAGGGTAAGAAACAGACATAGACAGGGTAAGAGACAGACACAAAGAGACAGACTGACAGGGAAAGAGACAGACAGGGAAAGAGAGGGAAAGAGAGAGACAGACACAGACAGTGAAAGAGGCAGACAGACAGGGTAAGAGGCAGACACAGACAGGGTAAGAAACAAGCATAGACAGGGTAAGAGACAGACACAAAGAGACAGACAAAGAGACAGACTGACAGGGAAAGAGACAGAGAGGGAAAGAGAGAGAGAGAGAGAGAGACAGGTTAAGAGACAGACACAGACAGGTAAAGAGACAGACATAGACAAAGAGACAGAGACAGACACAGGGAAACAGACAGACAGGGAAAGAGACAGACAGGGAAAGAGAGGGAAAGAGAGAGAGACACAGGTTAAGAGACAGACACAGACAGGTAAAGAGACAGACACAGACAAAGAGACAGAGACAGACACAGGGAAACAGACAGGGTAAGAGACAGACAATGACAGGTAAAGAGACAGACACAAGGAAAGAGACAGAGGGAAAGAGGGAAAGAGACAGACAAGGAAAGAGAGGGAAAGAGACAGACAGGGAAAGAAAGGGAAAGAGACAGACAGGGAAAGTGACAGAGATAGTCAGACAGAGAAAGAGATTGAGACAGACGGAGAAAGAGACAGAGACAGTCAGAGATAGACAGGGAAAGAGACAGACAGACAAAGAGATAGAGAGAGAGACAGAGAGATATATACAGAGGGGGAGACAGACATTATAATTACATTTATATCTATTTGTTTTGTGGTTTTTGTGTGCAGAATACATTTTTGTTAATACATTCTATTTTGTTAACAGCAGTTATTAACCCGGGCGAAGCCGGGCAGTACAGCTAGTAGTAAATAAATCCACTGAATGGATACATTTCGTTACGACACCCGCCTCCGTTTTTCCTCCATTTTTTATAGCAGGGCTAATCATTGCCTGTACTCAGATCACAGTTCCATCTTCAGTACCCAGATCACAGTGCCATCCATCTACATCTACAGTACCATATACAGCCCCTAATAACAGTGCCATCTACAGGACCCCGATAACAGTGCCATCCATCTACAGTACCCAGATAACAGTGCCATCCATCTACAGTACCCAGATAACAGTGCCATCCATCTACATCTACAGTACCATATACAGCACCTAATAAGTGTCATCTACAGGACCCCGATAACAGTGCCATCCATCTACATCTACAGTACCATATACAGCACCTAATAACAGTGCCATCTACAGTACCCGGATAACAATGCCATCTACAGTACCCTGATAACAGTGCCATCTACAGTACCGCAATAACAGCGCCATCTACAGTACCCCAATAACAGTGCCAACCATCAACAGTACCCTAAAAACAATGTCATCTACATTACCCAGATAACAGTGCCATTCATCTACATCTACAGTACCATATACAGCACCTAATAACAGTGCCATCTACAGTACCGCAATAACAGCGCCATCTACAGTACCCCAATAACAGTGCCAACCATCAACAGTACCCTAAAAACAATGTCATCTACATTACCCAGATAACAGTGCCATTCATCTACATCTACAGTACCATATACAGCACCTAATAACAGTGCCATCTACAGTACCGCAATAACAGCGCCATCTACAGTACCCCAATAACAGTGCCAACCATCAACAGTACCCTAAAAACAATGTCATCTACATTACCCAGATAACAGTGCCATTCATCTACATCTACAGTACCATATACAGCACCTAATGACAGTGCCATCTACAGTACACGGATAAAAATGCCATCTACAGTAACTCAATATCAGTGCCATCTACAGTACTCAGATAACAGTGCCATCCATCTACAGTTCCCCAATAACAGTGCCATTTCCAAGACCCAGATAACAGTGGCAACCATATACAGTACCCAAATAAAAGTGCCACCTACAGGACAAAGATAACAGTGCCAACCATCTGCAGTACCCCAATAACAGTGCCATCTGCAGGACCCAGATAACAGTGTCAACCATCTACAGTAGCAAAATAAAAATGCCATCAACATTACCCAGATAACAGTGCCATCCAT
Organism: Anomaloglossus baeobatrachus; assembly: GCF_048569485.1. Classification (NCBI taxonomy): domain Eukaryota; kingdom Metazoa; phylum Chordata; class Amphibia; order Anura; family Aromobatidae; genus Anomaloglossus; species Anomaloglossus baeobatrachus. Next base: position 196,111,311 of record NC_134362.1, on the reverse strand, counting down.
CCACAGTACCAAAATACCAGTGCCATCTAGAGTACCCAGATAACAGTGCCAACCATCTACAATACCCCAATAACAGTGCCATCTACAGGACCCAGATAACAGTGCCAACCATCTACAATACCCCAATAACAGTGCCATCTACAGGACCCAGATAACAGTGCCAACCATCTACAATACCCCAAACACAGTGCCACCTACAGGACCAAGATAATAGTGTCATCTACATGACCCAGGTAACAGTGTCATCTAGTCTTCAAATAACAGTGCCATCCATCTACAGTACCCCAATAACAGTACGATCTACAGTACTCTGATAACAGTGCCAACCACATACAGTACCCCAATAACAATGCCATCTAAAGGATCCAGATAACAGTGCCGACCATCTACAATACCCCAAAAACAGTGCCATCTACAGGATGCAGATAACAGTGCCAAGCATCTACAGTACCCAAATAACAGTGCCAACCTTCCACAGCATTTATTTGAGGATTTGTACACCCCTGTCAGGAGCTACATATCCCACTGTCAGCGATGATCACAGCTCCAGTTTGATTGGTTGGAGATATTTCGGAGGCGTCATACCTGTCTCACCTGACACATCACAGAGAAGATCAGTTTTTTGTCTTTCTTCCATCCCTGCAGCCGGGGTGGGATTCATTATCCGGTGTTATAAAAAGACTTTAACATCAATTATACATTTCCGCAGGTTCCTGCCGCTCCGATATAAGACAGGAGATGTAACAGGATAAGCCCACTATGAGATGCACGGGATGACAGAAGTTCGCTAATTAGGAAAATGGAGCAGAATATTCCTTCTCAATGAGAAGACATTCAGTTTGTCCTGATTCCTTCTGATGATCAAAATCTTGGGCCTTGTTCACACCTAGCACTTTTTATGAGTTTTTTTCTATGCAGAAAAAAACCCACTTAATTTTCCAGAACGTGATTTTAGCTTTTCTACAGCAGTTTTTTTGGTTTAGGAAAAAAAAAAGCATAGATGTAGATGGAAAAAAAATACATAAAAATACCCCCAAAAATGCATAATTTATAAATTTATCCTGGGTTTTTCAGACTATAGCCTGTGTTTTTCATGCAGAAGAAAAAAAATCATTAAAAAAAGCTCTAACTTTGGTTTATGGTCATAAATCAGGAGTTCAAAAATAGCAAAGCTAAAAGAGATACAAATTCTTATCAGAAGAAGCTCACTGGTGGATTCTCAGTTAACTCAATCTGCAGCCAAAACACCGAACCTATAAAAGCCAAACTACAAGATTTTACTAAATATTTTTTAGCCTAATGTATAATTGTCACAAACTTGTAATTGGCATCGGGCTCTGTTCACATTGCATTTCTGATACCCTGACTATTGGTTTCTCTGGTGTCACAGGTAGACTCGGGCGTTGACCTGCTGTGTGCTGATGAATAAGCAGGCTAGCAAGAGTTAATCTCTGCTAGTCTGCTTGATAGGCTCCTTTGATCACATGTTGTGTGGAGGCCAATCACATCTGCTCCCCTCCTATTTATGCTGGAGGAAATCTTCTACCCATGCCAGCTATAGGTTTTTCTGTGTTGGTCTGTGAGCTTTGGTGTCGCAGACTTTCTGGTAAAAGTACAACCAAAGATGAAAATAATATGGACGTATATCCTGCTGTAACTAAATAAAAGCATACTGCATATGTATAAATATAGGATACTTAGTAACACTATTTTTGATCAAAAAAGCATAACGCCATCCCACCACGACAATATATACCCAAATCAGGACCAATTCATGCTCCGGCTCATTTTTTTTTTCTAGTAAAATTTTTGCTTTTTGCTGGGTGCGGTTGTGGAGTTTACCCCTGTTGTCTTGTTGCTTCCTTCCTGCTCTTGTTTTCCTCCTAATCTCTTATTGTCTTATACTTCTGTGTGTGCATGCTGTGTGACAGAGCTGTGTTTTTTCCCTTGTCTATCTATTTCTGTGGATTTCATCATACTGCTGTCCTGTACATCCCATGGGAGGGGGAATCAGATGAGGACTGGTCAGGAGTAGGGGAAATAAGGAGACTCAGGCATCTCCACTATCAGGAGTATCCTTGGGGAGAGAGGGAATCAGATCAGGACTTGGCAGGAGCAGGGCCGGAAAGGATACTCAGGCCTCTCCACTATCAGGAGTATCCATGAGATTACGGATAGCATAGGGCCCCCTATCTTGAGGGTCAGCGTAGGACCCCAATTTCCTGTTATCCCATAGACATTGTAACAATGATTTAAATTAAAAAAATTGTCCCCAAAAGCGTCATTATCCTTTAACTTGTCACGGGAGTGTTGGGGAACTGAAGCAGGGGCACCTAGACTGGCCCTCAGACTGGTGACCCTGCGCTGTCTCTTCTCCCAGAGGTATGCTCAATGGTAGCGAGGTCTGGACTACCAGTATGACCCTAACTCCTGTCCGTACCCTGGTCTAAGACTCCTTCTCCCCCACCCCTGGGGGTTGGCCGAAACCAATGTAACAAACCCCACAAATAACACAGACAGGGGAGAACCGAGACATATATACTGCAATGAGAACTGGGGAGAGACAACACGTGCACAGGAAGAAATAACATATAAGGAGGAAATAAACTGACAACAAAGATATTTCCAAACCACACAAGATCATACAAGAGATCACCAAAAACTGGCTCACACGCTAAGATCGGAAGCACTGGAGCTATTATCAGCGATGAGGCACCAGATCCAGCACCTTATAAAGGGTGGAGGTGGGTATGGGTGGTCATTAGCAAGCTGAGCTCCTAGCAGCAGTTTACGAGCCAGCAGGGATGAACTTCTGCACGCTTCATGAGCAGTGAACATGAAACAGCCGACACCCGGTTCTAGCTATATCACACAACTGATCACCAGAAACTGGTTCACATGCTAAAGACCGGAATTGCTGGAGCAACACTGAAGGTATAATCGGCAATGAGGGTGGAGGCGGCTGTGAGTGGTCATTAGCAGCCTGAGCCCCTAGAAGCAGCTAGACTTATGAGCAGTGAATATGAAACAGCCGACGCCTGGCTCTGGCTATATCATAAAACTGATCACCAGAAACTGGTTTACATGCTAAAGACCAGAATCGCTGGAGCAACACTGAAGCTATAATCGGTGATTGGGTGGAGGAGGCTCTGAGTGGTCATTAACAGCCTGAGCCCTTAGAAGCAGCTAGACTGATGAGCAGTGAATATGAAACAGCCGACGCCTGGCTCTGGCTTTATCATAAAACTGATCACCAGAACTGGTTCGCACACTAAAGACCAGAATCGTTGGAGCAACACTGAAGCTAAACTGCTGGACTGATTAGCAGTGATTGTGAAACAGCCGATGCCCGGCTCTGACTATATCATAAAACTGATCACCAGAATCTGGTTCACACGCTAAAGACCAGAATTGCTGGAGCAACACTGAAACTATAATTGGCGATAGGGTGGAGGAGGCTCTGAGTGGTCATTAGCAGCCTGAGCCCCTAGAAGCAGCTAGACTGATGAGCAGTGAATATGAAACAGCCGACGCCTGTCTCTGGCTATATCATAAAACTGATGACCGTAAACTGGTTCACATGCTAAAGACCAGAATCACTGGAGCAACACTGAAGCTATAATCGGCGATAGGGTGGAGGAGGCTCTGAGTGGTCATTAACAGCTTGAGCCCCTAGAAGCAGCTAGACTGATGAGCAGTGAATATGAAACAGCCGACGCCTGGCTTTATCATAAAACTGATGACCAGAACTGGTTCACACACTAAAGACCAGAATCGCTGGTGCAACACTGAAGCTAGACTGCTGGACTGATGAACAGTGATTGTGAAAGAGCCGACGCCTTGCTCAGACTATATCATAAAACTGATCACCAGAAACTGGTTCACACGCTAAAGACCAGAATTGCTGGAGCACCACTGAAGCTATAATCGGCGATAGGGTGGAGGCGGCTGTGAGTGGTCATTAGCAGCCTGAGCTCCTAGAAGCAGCTTGACTATTGAGCAGTGAATATGAAACAGCCGACACCTGGCTCTGGCTATATCATAAAACTGATCACCAGAACTGGTTCACACACTAAAGACCAGAATCACTGGAGCAACACTGAAGCTATAATCAGCTATGAGGGTGGAGGTGGCCGTGAGTGGTCATTAGCAACCTGGGCACCTAGCAGCAGCAGCTACACTGCCCAACTGATGATCAGTGAACATGAAACAGCCGATGCCCAGCTCTAGCTATATCATAAAACTGATCACCAGAAACTGGTTCACATGCTAAAGACCGGAATCGCTAGAGCAACACTGCAGCTATAATCAGCGATGAGGGTGGAGGCAGCTGTGAGTGGTCATTATCAGCCTGAGCACCTAGAAGCAGCTAGACTGCTGGACTGATGAGCAGTGAATATGAAACAGCCAATGCCCGGCTCTCGCTATATCATAAAACTGATCACCAGAAACTGGTTCACACACTAAAGACCAGAGTCGCTGGAGCACCACAGAAGCTATAATCGGCGATGAGGGTTGAGGCGGTTGTGAGTGGTCATTAGCAACCTGAGCGTCTAGCAGCAGCTACACTGCTGGACCATGATCAGTGACCATGAAACTGCCGATGCCCAGCTCTGGCTATATCATACAACTCATCACCAGAAACTGGTTCACATGCTAAAGACCGGAATCTCTGGAGCAACACTGAAGCTATAATCGGCGATAGGGTGGAGACGGCTGTGAGTCGTCATTAGCAATGTGAGCACCTAGCAGCAGCTACACTGCTGGACTGATGAGCAGTGAACATGAAACAGCCGACGCCCGACGCCCTTGCTATATCATAAAACTGATCACCAGAAATTGGTTCACACGCTAAAGACTGGAATCGCAATAGCAACACTGAAGCTATAATCAGCGATGAGGGTGGACGCGGCTGTGAGTGGTCATTAGCAGCCTGTGCACCTAGAAGCAGCTAGACTGCTGGACTGATGAGCAGTGGATGTGAAACAGCCGACACCCAGCTCTGACTATATCATAAAACTAATCACCAGAAACTGGTTCACACGCTAAAGACCAGAATCGCTGGAGCAACACGTAAGCTATAATCGGCGATAGGGTGGAGGAGGCTCTGAGTGGTCATTAGCAGACTCAGCTCCTAGAAGCAGCTACACTGCTGGACTGATTAGCAGTGAACATGAAACAGCCGACGCCCAGCTCTGGCTATATCATAAAACTGATCACCAGAACTGGCTCACACACTAAAGACCAGAATCACTGGAGCAACACTGAAGCTATAATCAGTTATGAGGGTGGAGGTGGCCGTGAGTGATCATTAGCAGCCTGAGCTCCTAGCAGCAGCCAGACTGCTGGACTGATGAGCAGTAAACTTGAAACAGCCGACGCCCGGCTCTGGCTAAACAAGGGTGAAGTTGAATGGAGATCTAAAAAGAGAACAAAAAACAACTCACTTTTTCTTCCTGAAACATTGAGCATAAAACAGCTGCAAAGAGTTTCTAAACTTTTGATTAACTGCACCAATTTTCCCAAAGCAAACAGAGGATTAAGTCCCGTACTTTGCAATTAGTTTACACCAGAAATAAATGTGTCGCCTCCTTTTACCTCCCCTCGTCATTACCTGCGCTATACCAGATAAGATTCACGGAGTGTCTCGCACTTCTTTTCGCCGCGCGGTTTAATGGCCCGGTGACCAATGATAGGAGACAAGGCGGAAATTTAGGGACTCGATTTCTTGACGCTCCCTGCAAATCACTTGAGGAAAATGACTTTATCTCTCGGTACTTCTCGTTATCCGGCTGCAATTTGGGACTAATAATGCGGCCGTGCTCCTTTATCCTCCGCGAAGGCTGCAAAATGGGAGGGTAATTAAAGGGGCTATTGCTGCATCCATCGCCGTGTACACTGACAAGGAAGCGTGATCACGAGACGTCAATGTCATTAACCCACACAGTGCTGGAAGGATATGGATCTGCTTTCTGAGTTAAAGAAAGAAAAACATTGGCAAAGAGAAACATAGCGCCACCCCTGTTTACAGTTTGTATGCGGTATTGCACATTTATCTCATAAGACACATCCTGGACAAACCCTTTAAGAAAAGCACAATGCTGAGCCGTACATCACCGAGCACAATGCTGAGCCGTACATCACCGAGCACAATGCCGAGCCATACATCACCAAGCACAATGCTGAGCCGTACATCACCGAGCACAATGCTGAGCCGTACATCACCGAGCACAATGCTGAGCCATACATCACCGAGCACAATACCGAGCCGTACATCACCAAGCACAATGCCGAGCCATACATCACCAAGCACAATGCTGAGCCGTACATCACTGAGCACAATGCTGAGCCGTACATCACCAAGCACAATGCCGAGCCGTACATCACCAAGCACAATGCCGAGCCATACATCACCAAGCACAATGCTGAGCCGTACATCACCAAGCACAATACCGAGCCGTACATCACCAAGCACAATGCCGAGCCGTACATCACTGAGCACAATGCTGAGCCATACATCACCAAGCACAATGCTGAGCCGTACATCACCAAGCACAATGCCGAGCCATACATCACCAAGCACAATGCTGAGCCGTACATCACCGAGCACAATGCTGAGCCATACATCACCGAGCACAATGCTGAGCCGTACATCACCAAGCACAATGCTGAGCCATACATCACCGAGCACAATGCTGAGCCGTACATCACCAAGCACAATACCGAGCCGTAAATCACCAAGCACAATGCCGAGCCGTACATCACCAAGCACAATGCCAAGCCATACATCACCAAGCACAATGCCGACCCATACATCACCAAGCACAATGCCGAGCCATACATCACCAAGCACAATGCCGAACCATACATCGCCAAGCACAATGCCGAGCCGTACATCACCAAGCACAATGCCGAGCCATACATCACCAAACACAATACCGAGGCATAGATCACCAAGCACAATGCCAAGCCATACATCACCAAGCACAATTGCCAAGTGTAGATTGGAGGTGTGTAAAGCTGCCATCTTTGAACTCTGGAGGAGATGTGTCCTGTTGAGGGTCAGATCACACTGCTCTATCTGCGTCTGATGGAGGAGTCTGGGTTTGGTGACTCCAGGAGAACGTTGCCCCCTGGCTGCATTTTGCCGCTGGACAGTTTGGTGGAGGAGGATAATGCCCCGGGCTGTTATCAGGGGGCGGCCTCAGAACCAGATCCACTGAAGTGAAACCCAAATGTTTCAGACAGACAAGACCTTTCGGACAGTTTCAGGAAGGTCCTTTTCTGTTCCCCATGATTGTGTCCAGTGCACCAGGTCCATAAAGACATGGAGGAAGAAGGACACGACCGGACCTCAGCCTCGTCCAATAACTAGACCGGAGATTGTGACCCCGGCCTCCCCCAACATCAGGGTCTGACCTCCCAAGTCTTCTTCTGGGTGAAGGAACAAAAATTCCAACAGACGCCTCCAAAATCTTGTAGAAATCCTTCCCAGAATTGCAGGTGCCATATTAATGTGTATGGGTGCAGAATGGGGGGGGCCAGAAAAGGACGGGGGATGTGGAGGGGGCACAATACATTTGTCCATATAGTGTATCAGTAAATAAGGTGCAGAACACTATTAACTGTTCGTGGTACCTAGTAAACCTCACCCAGGGGCGATCCACCATCTGCAGACACAGGATGATTGAGGATTGCATTCAATTAAAGAGACTATAACTAGCATTGACTTTCCTAAGTGTTGACATTGACAAATTAGCCCATAGATTAATAATCCGAAATATTCACTGATCCCCAGCTGCAAATATCAAGGCCCAGGCCCGGAATCACCGGCAGCAAGTCTACAAGTTGTGACTATGTGTCTCTTCAATGTTCAGACCATTTGTTAAGATTACACTTGACTGATGGAGGGATGATGGCTGCAGACAAGACATCAAAAAACAAATCCTCCAGATAATTATTGTCGGGACCCAGCTGTGCTCCCATAACTAAGTACATAGCCGGGGAACCAGGAGCACATTCAATTCATTACACTCCAGAATCAATTCGCCCCCTGTAATGTCAACCTGCGCCTGCTCCCTGCTCCAGCGACACCCACAATTAGTCCCCCCATTCATTTCACTTGGTGAGAAAACATTCTATAATAAAACCTGCAAATAAATGCATTATAGTAGTTATATTCCTGTACATAGGGGCAGTATTATAGTAGTTATATTCTTGTACATAGGAGCAGTATTATAGTAGTTATATTCTTGTACATAGGGGCAGTATTATAGTAGTTATATTCTTGTACATAGGGGCAGTATTATAGTAGTTATATTCTTGTACATAGGGGCAGTATTATAGTAGTTATATTCCTGTACATAGGGGCAGTATTATAGTAGTTATATTCCTGTACATAGGGGCAGTATTATAGTAGTTATATTCTTGTACATAGGGGCAGTATTATAGTAGTTATATTCGTGTACATAGGGGCAGTATTATAGTAGTTATATTCTTGTACGTAGGAGCAGTATTATAGTAGTTATATTCTTGTACATATAGGGCTGTATTATAGTACTTATATTCGTGTACATAGGGGCAGTATTATAGTAGTTATATTCTTGTACATAGGGGCAGTATTATTGTAGTTATATTCTTGTACATAGGGAGCAGTATTATAGTAGTTATATTCTTGTACATAGGGGCAGTATTATAGTAGTTATATTCTTATACATAGGGGCAGTATTATAGTAGTTATATTCTTGTACATAGGAGCAGTATTATAGTAGTTATATTCTTGTACATAGCGGGCAGTATTATAGTAGATATATTCTTGTACATAGGGACAGTATTATAGTAGTTATATTCTTGTACATAGGGGCAGTATTATAGTAGTTATATTCTTGTACATAGGGGGCAGTATTATAGTAGTTACATTCTTGTACATAGGGGCAGTATTATAGTAGTTATGTTCTTGTACATAGAGGGCAGTATTATAGTAGTTATATTCTTGTACATAGGGGCAGTATTATAGTAGTTATATTCTTGTACATAGGAGCAGTAATATAGTAGTTATTTTCTTGTACATAGGAGCAGTATTATAGTAGATATATTCTTGTACATAGGGGGCAGTATTATAGTAGATATATTCTTGTACATAGGGGGCAGTATTATAGTAGATATATTCTTGTACATAGGGGGCAGTATTATAGTAGTTATATTCTTGTACATAGGGACAGTATTATAGTAGTTATATTCTTGTACATAGAGGGCAGTATTATAGTAGTTATATTCTTGTACATAGGGGCAGTATTATAGTAGTTATATTCTTGTATATAGGTGCAGTATTATAGTAGTTATATTCTTGTACATAGGGGGCAGTATTTTAGTAGTTATATTCTTGTACATAGGAGCAGTAATATAGTAGTTATATTTTTGTACATAGGGGCAGTATTATAGTAGTTATATTCTTGTACATAGGGGGCAGTATTATAGTAGTTATATTCTTGTATATAGGGGCAGTATTATAGTAGTTATATTCTTGTACATAGGGGGCAGTATTATATTAGATATATTCTTGTACATAGGGACAGTATTATAGTAGTTATATTCTTGTACATAGGGGCAGTATTATAGTAGTTATATTCTTGTACATAGAGGGCAGTATTATAGTAGTTATATTCTTGTACATAGGGGCAGTATTATAGTAGTAGTTATATTCTTGTATATAGGGGGCAGTATTATAGTAGTTATATTCTTGTACATAGGGGCAGTATTATAGTAGTTATATTCTTGTACATAGGGGACAGTATTATAGTAGTTATATTCTTGTACATAGGGGCAGTATTATAGTAGTTATATTCTTGTACATAGAGGGCAGTATTATAGTAGTTATATTCTTGTACATAAGGGCAGTATTATAGTAGTAGTTATATTCTTGTATATAGGGGGCAGTATTATAGTAGTTATATTCTTGTACATAGGGGCAGTATTATAGTAGTTATATTCTTCTGTATGGTGGCAGTATTATAGTAGTTATATTCTTGTACATAGGCGGCAGTATTATAGTAGTTATATTCTTGTACATAGGGGGCAGTATTATAGTAGTTATATTCTTGTACATAGGCGGCAGTATTATAGTAGTTATATTCTTGTACATAGGGGCAGTATTATAGTATTTATATTCTTGTACATAGTGGGCAGTATTATAGTAGTTATATTCTTGTACATAGGGGCAGTATTATAGTATTTATATTCTTGTACATAGTGGGCAGTATTATATTAGTTATATTCTTGTACATAGGCGGCAGTATTATAGTAGTTATATTCTTGTACATAGGAGCAGTATTATAGTAGTTATATTCTTGTACATAGGGGCAGTATTATAGTAGTTATATTCTTGTACATAGGGGGCAGTATTATAGTAGTTATATTCTTGTACATAGGGGCAGTATTATAGTAGTTATATTCTTGTACATAGGGGGCAATATTATAGTAGTTATATTCTTGTACATAGGAGCAGTATTATAGTAGTTATATTCTTGTACATAGGGGGCAGTATTATAGTAGTTATATTCTTGTACATAGGAGGCAGTATTATAGTAATTATATTCTTGTACATAGGAGCAGTATTATAGTAGTTATATTCTTGTACATAGGAGCAGTATTATAGTAGTTATATTCTTGTATATAGGGGGCAGTATTATAGTAGTTATATTCTTGTACATAGGGGCAGTATTATAGTAGTTATATTCTTGTACATAGGGGGCAGTATTATAGTAGTTACATTCTTGTACATAGGGGCAGTATTATAAAAGTTATATTCTTGTACATAGAGGGCAGTATTATAGTAGTTATATTCTTGTACATAGGGGCAGTATTATAGTAGTTATATTCTTGTACATAGGAGCAGTAATATAGTAGTTATTTTCTTGTACATAGGAGCAGTATTATAGTAGATATATTCTTGTACATAGGGGGCAGTATTATAGTAGATATATTCTTGTACATAGGGGGCAGTATTATAGTAGATATATTCTTGTACATAGGGGGCAGTATTATAGTAGTTATATTCTTGTACATAGGGACAGTATTATAGTAGTTATATTCTTGTACATAGAGGGCAGTATTATAGTAGTTATATTCTTGTACATAGGGGCAGTATTATAGTAGTTATATTCTTGTATATAGGTGCAGTATTATAGTAGTTATATTCTTGTACATAGGGGGCAGTATTTTAGTAGTTATATTCTTGTACATAGGAGCAGTAATATAGTAGTTATATTTTTGTACATAGGGGCAGTATTATAGTAGTTATATTCTTGTACATAGGGGGCAGTATTATAGTAGTTATATTCTTGTATATAGGGGCAGTATTATAGTAGTTATATTCTTGTACATAGGGGGCAGTATTATATTAGATATATTCTTGTACATAGGGACAGTATTATAGTAGTTATATTCTTGTACATAGGGGCAGTATTATAGTAGTTATATTCTTGTACATAGAGGGCAGTATTATAGTAGTTATATTCTTGTACATAGGGGCAGTATTATAGTAGTAGTTATATTCTTGTATATAGGGGGCAGTATTATAGTAGTTATATTCTTGTACATAGGGGCAGTATTATAGTAGTTATATTCTTGTACATAGGGGACAGTATTATAGTAGTTATATTCTTGTACATAGGGGCAGTATTATAGTAGTTATATTCTTGTACATAGAGGGCAGTATTATAGTAGTTATATTCTTGTACATAAGGGCAGTATTATAGTAGTAGTTATATTCTTGTATATAGGGGGCAGTATTATAGTAGTTATATTCTTGTACATAGGGGCAGTATTATAGTAGTTATATTCTTCTGTATGGTGGCAGTATTATAGTAGTTATATTCTTGTACATAGGCGGCAGTATTATAGTAGTTATATTCTTGTACATAGGGGGCAGTATTATAGTAGTTATATTCTTGTACATAGGCGGCAGTATTATAGTAGTTATATTCTTGTACATAGGGGCAGTATTATAGTATTTATATTCTTGTACATAGTGGGCAGTATTATAGTAGTTATATTCTTGTACATAGGGGCAGTATTATAGTATTTATATTCTTGTACATAGTGGGCAGTATTATATTAGTTATATTCTTGTACATAGGCGGCAGTATTATAGTAGTTATATTCTTGTACATAGGAGCAGTATTATAGTAGTTATATTCTTGTACATAGGGGCAGTATTATAGTAGTTATATTCTTGTACATAGGGGGCAGTATTATAGTAGTTATATTCTTGTACATAGGGGCAGTATTATAGTAGTTATATTCTTGTACATAGGGGGCAATATTATAGTAGTTATATTCTTGTACATAGGAGCAGTATTATAGTAGTTATATTCTTGTACATAGGGGGCAGTATTATAGTAGTTATATTCTTGTACATAGGAGGCAGTATTATAGTAATTATATTCTTGTACATAGGAGCAGTATTATAGTAGTTATATTCTTGTACATAGGAGCAGTATTATAGTAGTTATATTCTTGTATATAGGGGGCAGTATTATAGTAGTTATATTCTTGTACATAGGGGCAGTATTATAGTAGATATATTCTTGTACATAGGGGGCAGTATTATAGTAGTTATATTCTTGTACATAGGAGCAGTATTATAGTAGTTATATTCTTGTATATAGGGGGCAGTATTATAGTAGGTATATTCTTGTACATAGGAGCAGTATTATAGTAGTTATATTCTTGTACATAGGGGGCAGTATTATAGTAGTTATATTCTTGTACATAGGAGCAGTATTATAGTAGTTATATTCTTGTATATAGGGGGCAGTATTATAGTAGTTATATTCTTGTACATAGGGGCAGTATTATAGTAGTTATATTCTTGTACGTAGGAGCAGTATTATAGTAATTATATTCTTGTTTATAGGGGCAGTATTATAGTAGTTATTTTTTGTATATGGGGCAGTATTATAGTAGTTACAGTATAACAAAGTATTTGCAAAGTTATTAAGTATATTCTGTAGATTTTAAATGAGAAATGTTGAATATATTTATTAAATAAAGGAGAAGTTGTGGAATTTTGCTCTTTTTTACCAGTCTATTCACTCTTGCGGGGTCACGTTCTTGGGTTTCTATAGGGTTTCTATAGGGTTGATGAATGATTGACGTGCCGGGGATTATATTTTATGTGTGGGATCTCAGAAATAACGGGATTATATATAATGCAGGGATTGGGGGGGGCGGCGCTGACATTGGAGTGGATATTCTTTTGTTACTAATGTTTCCTAATGGCTGTAATGACACATTAAGTTTGGGAAAGTATCTGATCGCCGCGGCCTCGCACTATTTTCATCATAATAAGAGATGTGTCATCCCCGCCGCCGGCTGATTAGATTGAATAATGTGTAATTATTATTTGATTCTGTTTGTGAACAAGAAACACAAATAACGTCATTATTCACGCCCCGCGGAGCCGGCTATTGTGTTACCGGCCGTCTTTGCCAAAACCGAAGGTATTTACCCCCAATTTATTGTCATCGCTGTATTATGGCGCTTTTTTCTGGAATTTGCAAGCGTCTCTTTATTATAGTGATTATAGACTTTTAAAACATCAACATGTCTGCAACACGATATTATTAGCTTGACATTAGCTAAAGCCCCCTGCGCCATCAACTACGGGTATATATGTATGTACACCTCTTATATCTGGCACCGGCAGACTACTGATGGTCCAGGATTGGTAAAACATGGCTGCTTTCTCCCCAAAATACAACCTCTCCTTGTCTATGGCTTTTGTCTGGTATTGCAGTTTGATCCACGAAAGAGGAGACTAAGCTGCAATACCACTTGCAGCCTGTGGACAGGTGGGGCACTGTTTTTGGAAAAAGGCAGCCAAGTTTTATACCCTTGAGTCCAAAGTACCCAATGACCAGAGCAAATTCTAGGACCCCTTTTCTCCCATTACTACCGTTTCCCCAAAAATAAGCCCTAGTTGAGTTTTTTGAATATGCTTAACTTATAAGCCCTACTCCAAAAATAAGCCCTAGTTTCAGTTCCAGAAGGAAGGGTTACAGCAGGACTCTTCATCAAAAGAGAGCAGACACCCCAAAAGACAGAAGACAGCAACAGGAGAAGACAGCCTCAAAAGAGAGGAGACAGCAACAAAAGAGAGAAGAAAGCCTTAAAAGAGAGAAGACAGCAAGAAAAAAAGAGAAAACAGCAAAAAAAAAAGAGAGAAGACAGCAACAAAAAAGAGTATACAGCCCCAAAAGAGAGAAGACACCCTCACAAGAGAGAAGACAGCAACAAAAAAGAGAATAGAGCCCCAAAAGAGAGAAGACACCCTCACAAGAGAGAAAACACCCTCAAAAGAGAGAAGACAGCAACAGGAGAAGACAGCCTCAAAAGAGAGAAGACAGCAACAAAAGAGAGAAGAAAGCCTCAAAAGAGAGAAGACAGCAACAAAAGAGGGAAGACAGCAAGAAAAAAAGAGAAAACAGCAAAAAAAGAGAGGACAGCAACAAAAAAGAGCATACAGCCCCAAAAGAGAGAAGACACCCTCACAAGAGAGAAAACACCCTCAAAAGAGAGAAGACAGCCCCCCAAAAGAGAGAAGACAAACCCAAAAGAGAGAAGCAGCCCCCCAAAAGAGAGAAGACAACCTACAAGAGAGAAGACAAACCCAAAAGAGAGAAGACAGCCTCAAAAGAGAGAAAACAGACCCCCAAAAGAGAGACGACAGAACCAAAAGAGAGAAGACAGACCCCCAAATAAGAGCAGTCAGCCCCAAAACAAAGAAGACAGCCCCAAAAGAGAGAAGACAGCCCCCCAAAAAAATCAGACACACCTAAAAGAAAGCAGACACCTCCAAAAGAAAGCAGACATCCCTAAAAAAAACCCAGACATCCCCGAAAGAAAGCAGACAGCCCCCAAAAGAAAGCAGACACCCCCAAAAGAAAGCAGACACCCCCAAAAGAAAGCAGACACCCCCAAAAGAAAGCAGACTCTTCCAAAAGAAAGCACATTTCCCAAAATAGAATGCAGACACTCCTCAAAAGAAAGTAGACACCCCCAAAAGAAAGCTGACACGCTCAAAAGAAAGCTGACACCCCAAAAGAAAACAGACACTCCCAAAAGAAAGGGGACACCCGCAAAGAAAGCAGACACCCCCAAAACAAAGCACACACCTCTCAAAAGAAAGCAGACACCCCCCCAAAAGAAAAAAAATGCACTCACCAAACCCCAAATTACTACAATTCACAAGTACCAATAGTGGATGGGCTCTCACACAGAGATTGGGTACCAGTATTGCTCTGCAGGAGCGATATTGCTTCCAGTCACCAGAGGGAGCCAACCGCTGTAGAACGCAGGGGGACCTGACAGTGACGCAGATCTGCATGTGAGAGCCCATTCACTTCCACACTCTAATTGTTTGGGGTCTGGTAAGTGCGATTCTTTTAGGGGGCGTCTGCTTTCTTTTAGGGGTAAATTTAGCAGTACATAGAGAATAATACATTCAAGCAGGTAATTTACACCTTTGTATATAGGGTATGTACCCATCACTATAGGACGGGTTCTGCACCATGAGAACAGCAGATCAGATAAGAAAATGTGCATCGGAACCAGTAATAGGAATAACACAAAATGTTGATGTTCCAGAATGTGATATGATTCTTTTTGAACAAATGTTATTTTTTTGTTCAATAATAAATGTGGATTGTTGTTCATGGGAAAATATAAGACATCCCCTGAAAATAAGCCTGAGCAAAAAATAATATAAGGGGAAACATGGGTAGGATTATGTAATAACTTTCTGCTGTGGGTTCGACCACTGGGAATCCCATCAATGAATAGATTAAAGGGGTTGTCCACTACTAGGACAACTCCTTGTGATCTTCCATGTTTCCCCGCAGGTCAATTAATAAAGCCTAGATTCCATCTCACTGCTCTAACCAGTGACGTAAATAGAGTCCGTTGGGCCCCAGTGTAAAGTATGAGCCTGGGTCCCCCTACATGTTGGTCAGATGTATGGGCCATTGTAGCATTCTAAATCCTGTAAAGACATACGAGTTGACCCCTCCCCCTTCATTGTCAACTTCTAACCCCCATCCTGTACTAATGTCCCCTATCCTGGGTCACTTCCTGGTAAATATGTCCCCCATACTGGTGTATGACCTCATCATGGCTATATCCTGGAATATATTTCCCCATCCTGGTATATATGTCCCCATAATGGCCCCATCCTGGTATATATGTCCCCATGATGGCCCCATCCTGGTATATATGTCCCCATCATGGCCCCATCCTGCTATATATTGTTCCAACATGGTCCATCCTTTTATAAATGGCCTCATCCTGGTATATGTGTCTCTATCATGGCCCCATCCTGGTATAGATTTCCCCATAATGGCGTATATATATCCCCATAATGGTCCCATCCTGGTATATATATATCCCCATCATGGCCCCATCCTAGTATAGATGTCCCCATAATGGCCCCATCCTGCTATATATGTCCCCAACATGGTCCATCCTTATATATATGGCCTCATCCTGGTATATATATCCCCATCATAGCCCCATCTTGGTATAGATGTCCCTATAATGGCCTCATCCTGGTATATATATCCCCATCATGGCCCCATCCTGGTATAGATGTCTCCATAATAGCCCTATCCTGGTATATATGTCCCCATCATGGCCGCATCCTGGTATATATGTCCCCATCATCGCCCATCCTTATATATATGGACTCATCCTGGTATATACAGTACAGACCAAGAGTTTGGACACACCTTCTCATCTCTAGAACAACTGTTGGAGACTTTGTGCAGCAGCCTTCATGGTAAAATAGCTGCTAGGAAACCCCTGCTAAGGACAGGCAACAAGCAGAAGAGACTTGTTTGGGCTAAAGAACACAAGGAATGGACATTAGACCAGTGGAAATCTGTGCTTTGCTCTGATGAGTCCAAATTTGAGATCTTTGGATCCAACCACCGTGTCTTTGTAGAAAAGGTGAATGGATGGACTCTACATGGCTGGTTCCCACCGTGAAGCATGGTGGAGGAGGTGTGATGGTGTGGGGGGGGCTTTGCTGGTGACACTGTTGGGGATTTATTCAAAATTGAAGGCATACAGAACCAGCATGGCTACCACAGCATCTTGCAGCGGCGTGCTATTCCATCCGGTTTGCGTTTAGTTGGACCATCATTTATTTTTCAACAGGACAATGACCCCAAACACACCTCCAGGCTGTGTAAGGGCTATTTGACTAAGAAGGAGAGTGATGGGATGCTACGCCAGATGACCTGCCCTCCACAGTCACCAGACCTGAACCCAATCGAGATGGTTTGGGGTGAGCTGGATCGCAGAGTGAAGGCAAAAGGGCCAACAAGTGCTAAGCATCTCTGGGAACTCCTTCAAGACTGTTGGAAAACCATTTCCGGTGACTGCCTCTTGAAGCTCATCAAGAGAATGCCAAGAGTGTGCAAAGCAGTAATCAAAGCAAAAGGTGGCGACTGTGAAGAACCTAGAATATAAGACATATTTTCAGTTGTTTCACACTTTTTTACGTATTTCATTCCACATATTTTCATTCATAGTTTTGATGCCTTCAATGTGAATCTACAATTTTCAGAGTCCTGAAAATAAAGAAAACTATTTGAATGAGGTGTGTCCAAACTTTTGGTCTGTACTGTATGTTCCCATCATGGCCCCATCCTGCTATATATGGCCCCAACATGGTCCATCTGTTTATATATGGCTTCACCCTGGTATATGTGTCTCTATCATGGCCCCATCCTGGTATAGATGTCCCCATAATGACCCCATCCTGGTATATATATCCCCATAATGGCCCCATCCTGGTGTATATATATATCCCCATCATGGCCCCATCCTGGTATAGATGTCCCCATAATGGCCCCATCCTGGTATGTATGTCACCATCATGGCCCCATCCTGCTATATATGTCCCCAACATGGTCCATCCATTTATATATGGCCTCATCCTGGTATATATACCCCATCATGACCCCATCCTGATATAGATGTCCCCATAATGGCCCCATCCTGGTATATATATCCCTATAATGGCCCCATCCTGGTATATATATCCATATAATAGCCCCATCCTGGTATATATATATCCCTACCATGGCACCATCCTGGTATGGATGTCCCCATAATGGCCCCATCCTGGTATATGTCCCCATAATGGCCACATCCTGGTATATATGTTTCCATAATGGCCCCATACTGGCATAGATGTCCCCATAATAGCCCCATCCTGGTATAGATGTCCCCATAATGGCCCCATCCTGGTATGCATGTCCCCATCATGGCCCCATTCTGGTATGCATGTCCCCATCATGGCCCCATCCTGGTATATATGTCCCCCTCATGGCCCCATCCTGGTATGTATGTCACCATCATGGCCCCATCCTGCTATATATGTCCCCAACATGGTCCATCCATTTATATATGGCCTCATCCTGGTATATATACCCCATCATGACCCCATCCTGATATAGATGTCCCCATAATGGCCCCATCCTGGTATATATATCCCTATAATGGCCCCATCCTGGTATATATATCCATATAATAGCCCCATCCTGGTATATATATATCCCTACCATGGCACCATCCTGGTATGGATGTCCCCATAATGGCCCCATCCTGGTATATGTCCCCATAATGGCCACATCCTGGTATATATGTTTCCATAATGGCCCCATACTGGCATACATGTCCCCATAATAGCCCCATCCTGGTATAGATGTCCCCATAATGGCCCCATCCTGGTATGCATGTCCCCATCATGGCCCCATTCTGGTATGCATGTCCCCATCATGGCCCCATCCTGGTATATATGTCCCCCTCATGGCCCCATTCTGGTATATATGTCCCCATAATGGCCCCATTCTGGTATATATGTCCCCATAATGGCCCCATCCTGGTATATATGTCCCCATAATGGCCCCATCCTGGTATATATGTCCCCATAATGGCCATATCCTGGTTTGTGCTTCTGGCTCCAATGTTATCTGTTCCTGCTGCACTACAAGTGCTCATCCGGATCAAGGACTCCAGGTATCATCCTCACCAGGGGAAACAACAATTTTTTAATAAACTTGTCTAAAATGACTTGCAACATGATTATTGAAAGAATTTTGGTGCAACTAGAATAGCTAATCTGCCCCTTTTGACACAGTCTACTGAGAACCCATCAGTGAGTGCTTGTTCAAAAGGGAAAATTTATGACTCTTCTCTTCCTTCTTCCGAGCTGATTTATGGCCACATAGAAGTTGTGTTGTAACTTTGTGATCATAACATTTGCAGAGAAGAAAGAAGATAATTTATATAATCTCTCTTTTGTCAGCTCACTGAAGGATTCTCAGTTAACTCACTCTGCTGCCAACAATTGATGAAGCAAAACCCAATTGCAAAATTATTTTGCATCTATGTAAAGAATTCTAGAATAGCTAAACTGCCTCTTTTTGATCATAATATTTGCAAAAAAGAAGGAAGATCATTTATACATTCTCTCTTCTGTCAGCTCACTGATGGATCCTCAGTTAACTCACTCAACATAAAGGATATAAAAGA
Source organism: Anomaloglossus baeobatrachus (assembly GCF_048569485.1). Classification (NCBI taxonomy): domain Eukaryota; kingdom Metazoa; phylum Chordata; class Amphibia; order Anura; family Aromobatidae; genus Anomaloglossus; species Anomaloglossus baeobatrachus. The sequence continues at coordinate 196,091,712 of NC_134362.1, read as the reverse complement.
CAAAACCCAATTGCAAAATTAATTTTTAGCCACAAATAATGGCATTTAATTGCCTCCAAAGGTGTCAATATCATTTAAAAATCACCATAGTGAACTCATCGGCTCCTGGCTCAGTTTGCAAAATGACTCTCTTCTGTCAGCTCACTTATGGATTCTCAGTTAACTCAACAATGGATAATGCAACACAAAGCATATAGAAGACAAAACCCAATTGCAAAACTAATTTTTAGATGAAGATAATTTCTATAATCTCTCTTTTGTCAGCTCACTGATGGATTCTCAGTTAACTCACTCAACACAAAGGATATAGAAGACAAAACCCAATTGCAAAATTAATTTTTAGCCACAAACAATGGCAGTTAAAACACCTCCAAAGGTGTCCATATCCTTTAAAGACCACCATAATGAACTCGTCGGCTCCTGGCTCAGTTTGCAAAATGACTCTCTTCTGTCAGCTCACTGATGGATTCTCAGTTAACTCACTCAACACAAAGGATATAGAAGCCAAAACCCAATTGCAAATGTATTGTGCATCTATGGAAAGAATTCTAGAATAGCTAATCTGCCTCTTTTTGATCATAATATTTACAGAAAAGAAGGAAGATCATTTATATATTCTCTCTTCTGTCAGCTCACTGATGGATCCTCAGTTAACTCACTGAACACAAAGGATATAAAAGACAAAACCCAATTGCAAAATTAATTTTTAGCCACAAATAATGGCAGTTAATTGCCTCCAAAGGTGTCCATATCCTTTAAAGACCACCGTAGTGAACTCGTCGGCTCCTGGCTCAGTCTGCACAAATTGACTGTATCCCTGGTGTGCATGTGGTTTGCTCCAAGTCCCATCAGTTTAATTAACTCCGGGCAGATTAATGTCATTTATATTCAATAGCTTTTATTCCTCATCAGATATTGCAGTCCGTGCTGCGCGCTATTTTCAGCGTTCGCTGAATTCCCCTAATAAATGGTTCCCGGTCTGGTGTCAGGTCCAGAATTATACCCTGTAATGATTTCACTTGAGGCCCACAAAGGGAATCCATCTTGCAGAGCTAACTCATTTAAATGTGACGCTTCCACAATTCGCACTAATTACTGGAAGGTGCAGCAGCTTTGTGTGATATGCATTTAATTCACCATTACAGCCCGCAGCCAATTAGATTGCTGAGAGGAGGAATGAAAGATGCGCCGAGAAGTAGACGAGAACGAAAAAGAGAGACGGAGGGGACATAATTAAAAGCGCAGGAGCGGAGAGGGGAACAGTGTTGGTTACATGGACCCTCTAGGACCAAACCCTCCGAAGTGTCGCAAGTTATTGGACTGGAAACTTTAAAGGGGTTGTGAGTTTAGAAAATGTGATGCTAGACACTACGAGTAGTATGAATAGAAGGGTAGTCAGACAAGCCAGGAGGTAACGTACAAGATTCAGGGAGCAGACAGAGACGTGGTCAGGAAGAGGTCTGAGGTCAGAAGCCGGGAGGTAACGTATTAGGTTCAGGGAGCAGACAGAGACGTGGTCAGGAAGAGGTCCAAAGTCAGAAGCCGGGAGGTATTGTATAAGGTTCAGGGAACAGACAGAGTTGTAGTTAGGAAGAAGTCCGAGGTCAGAAGCCGGGAGCTAACGTAAAAGGTTCAGGGAGCAGACAGAGACGTGGTCAGGAAGAGGTCCAAAGTGAGAAGCCGGGAGGTAATGTATAAGGTTCAGGGAACAGACAGAGTTGTAGTTAGGAAGAAGTCCGAGGTCAGAAGCCGGGAGCTAACGTAAAAAGTTCAGGAGCAGACAAAGGCATGGTCAGGAAGAGGTCTGAGGTCAGAAGCCGGGAGGTAACATACAAGGTTCAGGGAGCAAACAAAGACATGGTCAGGAAGAGGTCCGAGGTCAGAAGCCGGGAGGTAACATATAAAGGTTCAGGAAGCAGACAGAGAAGTGGTCAGGAAGAGGTCCGAAGTCAGAAGCTGGGAGGTAACGTATAAAGTTCAGGAAGCAGAGAAGTGGTCAGGAAGAGGTCCGAGGTCAGAAGCTGGGAGGAAACATATAAGGTTCAGGGAGCAGACAGAGACATGGGCAGGAAGAGGTCCGAGGCCAGAAGCCGGGTGGTAACGTATAAAGGTTCAGAAGCAGACAGAGTCGTGGTCAGGAAGAAGTCCGAGGTCAGAAGCTGGGAGGTAAGGTATAAAGGTTCAGGGAGCAGACAGAGACTTGGTCAGGAAGAGGTCCGAGGTCAGAAGCCGGGAGGTAATGTATAAGGTTCAGGGAACAGACAGAGTTGTAGTTAGGAAGAAGTCCGAGGTTAGAAGGCGGGAGCTAACGTAAAAGGTTCAGGGAGCAGACAGAGACGTGGTCAGGAAGAGCTCCAAAGTCAGAAGCCGGGAGGTAATGTATAAGTTTCAGGGAACAGACAGAGTTGTAGTTAGGAAGAAGTCCGAGGTCAGAAGCCGGGAGCTAACGTAAAAAGTTCAGGAGCAGACAGAGGCATGGTCAGGGTGAGGTCCGAGGTTAGAAGCCAGGAGGTAACATATAAAGGTTCAGGGAGCAAACACAGTCATAGTTAGGAAGAAGTCCGAGGTCAGAAGCCGGGAGGTAACATATAACGGTTCAAGGAGAAGACAGAGTCATGGTCAGGAAGAGGTCTGAGGTCAGAAACCGGGAGGTAATGTACAAGGTTCAGGGAGCAAACAGAGACATGGTCAGGAAGAGGTCCGAGGTCAGAAGCCGGGAGTTGACATATAAAGATTCAGGGAGCAGGCACAGTTGTGGTCAGGAAGAAGTCCGAGGTCAGATGTCAGGAGGTAACGTAAAAGGTTCAGGAGCAGACAGAGGCATGGTCAGGAAGAGGTCCGAGGTCAGAAGCCGGGAGGTAACGTACAAGGTTCAGGGAGCAAACAGAGACATGGTCAGGAAGAGGTCCGAGGTTAGAAGCCAGGAGGTAACGTATAAAGGTTCAGGGAGCAAACACAGTCATGGTTAGGAAGAAGTCCGCGGTCAGAAGCCGGGAGGTAACATATAAAGGTTCAGGGAGAAGACAGAGTCATGGTCAGGAAGAGGTCTGAGGTCAGAAACCGGGAGGTAATGTACAAGGTTCAGGGAGCAGACAGAGTCGTGGCCAGAAAGAAGTCTGTGGTCAGAAACCAGGAGGTAATGTACGAGGTTCAGTGAGCAGACAGAGTCATGGTCAGGAAGAGGTCTGAGGTCAGAAACCGGGAGGTAATGTACAAGGTTCAGGGAGCAGACAGAGTCGTGGCCAGGAAGAAGTCTGTGGTCAGAAACCAGGAGGTAATGTACGAGGTTCAGTGAGCAGACAGAGTCATGGTCAGGAAAAGGTCTGAGGTTAGAAGCCAGGAGGTAACATATAAGGTTCAGGGAGCAGACAGAAACGTATTCAAGAAGATGTCCGAGGTCAGAAGCCGGGAGATAACGTATAACGTTCAGGGAGCAGACAGAGACGTGGTCAGGAAAAGGTCTGAGGTTAGAAGCCAAGATCAGAACACTTACACCAAACAGGAGCCAAGAGCACACTGAGCAAACAGGAAGTACAACTGGAGAAGTTCAGACAAAGCAAGCACCAGGAACAAGGCGCATCTGTGAAAGTTTGACGCCCTGGACCCCCAGGGGTCACAGGTCACTACACACACCACACACACCCCCACCCCAGTAAGGTACCATCAGTCAACAAAGACCTGATTGCCTCCCTCAGAGTCAGACAGGCACACCAGGTGGGTGGAGCAGGCGGATAGACACGCCCCCCAAGGAGTCTGCTGGCCTGAGGCAGGAAACACAAGGAGACTAAGTTTGGAGAGGTTAGGGAGAATAGTTAGAGGAGTACAGTTCTGTGAGGGGCCTGGGTTGGAGCCTAGGACCCCCAATCAGTGAGGCAGGCAGACGATGGTGGCCGCCTGCAGGAGTCTGGGAGGACAGAACTGCGGAACCGTAGGGACCATGACCGGGTGGTGGCCCGCCGGACCCGAACCGGGGAGCAAACTTGTTTACCGGAGCACCAGGCAGGGTACTCAGACCCCGAACTAGCCTAGAAGCCACTAGGTGTAGTCAAATTTACTGATTGCGGTCTGGACCTCAAGGGTTCATTCCCACCCAAAGTCCTGATTGACGGCAAAAGCCCACCGATTACGGATAAGAGCCACCGCCAAAGGCCAGAAATCCAACGGGCCGGCGCCTGCGGGCAAAAGGGGCTCCTCCTGCATCTAAAAGTCGGGGAGCGGACTACCGTTGCTGAAGCATAGGAGTCAAAACACACAATTAGAGGTGCAGGAGAAAGGCGACATCACCACCCTTACTGGGGACTTACGCAGCCGGCTGCGGGCACCGATCTTCACCGAATGTGGTTTACCAGTGACTCTGTGTGGTTTAATCGTGAGTACAACAGTGCCATCAGGCACCGCACTGCACCACTGCGCCCTGCAACCTCCCTCGGGCCCCGGGACCAACACCCCCTACCCACGGAGGGGTCAACACCTAGCTGCACCCACTACACCGCTCCCGGGAGCCCCGTACCTTCACGGCAGCGGTGGTGGGCACCATACAATCACCACAACCCGTGGGTGGTGTCACAAACTTTATCAATTCCACCAAACAACCACCCAAACCCCTGCGTGCTCCGCTACTACCCCCCCTTTCAGAGCGACGTGACCCCCGGGTCTGTGAGAGGCTCGAGCCACCACCCGCAGAACACGAGCACGGACCCGAGCGGCTCGGCGGCTGCAGCCGAGGCCGTGGGGCGGTACAAAAGCACATACCAAAACCAGCATGGACTGTAGTGCTGAAAGACAACCTGTCAGCAAGTGCACAAGACAAATAGCAGAGCATTTTCAAATGCAAAATGATCCGCACAACGGAGTAGTGACAAAAGCATTTCCAAATACAAAGTGCTCCGCGGAACCATGACAGAAAGCTAATTTATGAGCAATTAGAATTAAAAAAGTGGATCCACTCATCTGCGCCATCCATTATTGAGCAGACCTCCTTTCTGGAGGACCATGCATTACACATACAGAACATTGACTTCATTAGACTCCATGTAATGCTTTTCTTATCCTGTGGTGGCGCTGTAGAGAAATTGAAAATTTGCATCCATTCTTTCACCACCAAGACTACTTTATTTAAAGGGGAGGTTCACTTAAAACAGTGTCACAATGTGACTGCAGGTGTCATGACAGGTACAAACGGGTAGCAATGCAAAGGAAGGTCCTGGCACTGGGTCACCTGCTAACACTAACCTGAGCTGATGCCTGCACTCCCTAACGTCCCTAGACGAGTCTTTGCCCCGTGCACCCTCACATGCCTAGGCCCTCGCTGGCCCTGAACCACCCTGACTAGTGAGAAGGCCAGCGAGATGCTAGTCTCAGTACTGCAAAAAGACAACACGATGAGGATAGGACGAACAAGTGGGGAAAGACACAAGTAACACTCCAGCAGTAACCTCTCATCCCTAGACGGGTCCTTCCCCCATCGCCAATCATGTGCCTAGGGAAGGAAGGGGCAGAAGGAAGATGGAAACAGATAAAAACAGACAGGGGAAAACCAAAACTCTGACACACTGCACACACAGATGAAAAGACAATAAGAGACTAAGGAGAAAAGCAAGAGCAGGAAGCTAGCAACAAAAAGACAGCAAGGGTTTACTCCACAATCGCACTCAGCAACAAATTCCACAATCACCATATAGTCTGGATCACAGCACTTCACCACACCAGCTAAGATAAACTATAGCTGGTATAGAAGGAAGGATCCAGCCAGCATTTATAGGAGGGTAGCAGATGTAATTGGCTCTCCCACAACATGTGATCAAAGAAGACTAACAAGCACACTAGCAGAGATTAACTATTGCAAGCCTGCCTATGAATTACCACTCTGCAGGTCGACGCCCGAGTCGGCCTGCATAGACAGAGACGTAGACACAGACGTTATCAGAGAAGTCTGACCAGATCCGGACGGCGAAGCTTGTAAAAGTCTCTGTGTGACAACGCTGTGACCTTCTGTACCCAGATCCCCCCAAGATCACATCAGGCTGGGACACACTCACGACAAACAGACTATTCTGAATCAATATTAGCGAGGTCGTCTGTTCAGAATCTTCATCTGTTGGTCACAGTGGAGACATCTCTCGCTCTGGAGGAGCTATCCTTTCCCAGAATGACCCTGAACACCTATTGATATGAAAGGGTATGTGTAGTGACTGAATCATCGCCTCAGCAGGGTTGCATCCTCCTCCACACCACCCTGGCCGTCCCCATGTGCTGCTGTCTCCTTCCCCTCCCAGAGCCTGTGCATGCAACCCAGGTCTTCCGGGAGGTTGCTTAGGGCACATATACGCACACCAGCCCTCCTCTTAAAGAGCCAACGCACTACTTCCAGGAAATGCCTCTCAGCCTATGGTCGAGCGGTGCTATGTATTTAAGGCACCCTCCCATTAGGGGAGGTGCCTGCGCAATGACCTTAGTTCGTTAGTATACCAGTCTGCTGCTAGCTAGTTGTCAGGTTCCTGTGCTCCTGTCCTGTTATCCCTGAGTCTGTCACCTGTACCTGTCTTCTTATACCAATCTGATCCTGCCATGCCCACCATACCTGTCCGTATCCGCCTGCCTGTCTGCCTCAGCCATCCTGCCTGCACCTGTGTCTGTCTCCTGTCCTGAGGGTCTGCTGCCACAGTCCCGGTCACTGCCCTGGGAGTGGTACTGTCAAGGGAGAAATTTAGGTAAGACTGCTAAAGGAGTCTTTGTTCAGGCAAATTCAGAGGTACGGGTCCAAATTAGGTACCTGCGCAGATATTATGAGACTCAATAATCAATGAACACAGAACATATTCTCTGATTGAGTTCAGGCTTGCGTCTGAACTCGTATATTCAATGGATCAGGGTTTAGTATTACATTTCAAATTTAAACATGTTCAAAAGTATCAAAATCTGTCTTTTCTCATACATCGAAGCCACATAGGGAGGGTTGGGGAGTGTAGGTACACACATTTCATCCCACGGATGACACATTGCTCCTTTGTGTGAAACTACTGATAAGCATAAATACTTTTTCTGTTCATTATTTGTACATCTGTTCACTGTCCTTGGTTAACTCTTTTTTGACTATACAGCTTTGAATCATATTATGTGCGATTGCAATATAGACACACAGATAATTATGCAACTACATCTATATTTTGATTATTTACATACCAAGATAATCTTATTACGTTTGAATAAACAATTTATAGCCCAGGCTACCTTCACAGTACCTGGCGTCCACCTCAACGTTAGCTCTTAGAAATGGCACAGCGCCATACATTGTGTAGTGGCCATTAATGGAACTGCAAGTGAATGCAAAAGAGCCTGCAGTAACGCTCATGACCACATTATTTGATGCTGGAGAAAAAACCTTTAGTGCATTTAGATACAAATGACTCACTGGATTTCATTAAAATCTACAGACCTTGAAGCAATGGGAAAAAAAAAATATAAAGAGCCATGGGATTCCAATTTCTACTGTTAATTATTTTATTACATGATATATACTAATAAATATGGATAGGAAACCAGATAAGCATTGGATGCAATATTAATTTTTCCTTCCTTCCTGAATACACAATCTATAGCCCAGGCTACCTTCACAGTACCTGGCGTCCACCTCGAAGTTAGCTCTTAGAAGTGGCACAGCGCCATACATTGTGTAGTGGCCATTAATGGAACTGCAAGTGAATGCAAAAGAGCCTGCAGTAACGCTCGTGACCACTAGGGCTACACATTATTTGACGCTTGAGAAAAAACCTTCAGTGCATTTAGATACAAATGACTCACTGGATTTCATTAAAGTCTACAGACCTTGAAGCAATGGGAAAAAAAAAATATAAAGAGCCATGGGATTCCAATTTCTACTGTTAATTATTTTATTACATGATATATACTAATAAATATGGATAGGAAACGAGATAAGCATTGGATGCAATATTAATTTTTCCTTCCCACCGGAAGACTGTCAAAGCCTTATGCGCCCAGAAAATTACTATGTACATATGTTTTCCTAAGCTGCAAAATATACGTTTGTTCTTGGAGACGTATGGTTTTCACTTGTATCTTGTATTATCTAATGGCAGCAGCTGGAGAGATGATTGGACGTTGCACTGTCAGTAATTGGTCCTCACATCAGTGTTTTACCGAGCAGACACAATCTATGGCATTCTAATGCCGGGGAGTGAATATATTCCGCGTTCCGTCCATAAATATTCAAGATTCCGATCACACTACATTTACCTAATGTAGATTATCCTGCTTCACAAAACAAGAGGCATTGTGTCTAATCCATGTCTCTTCCAATATTAGACAATGGGGGTAATGTGCAGCTCAAAAATCATAAAAAAATAGAAATATTATTGTGGGTTTTTTGGGGGGGGGAGATGAATGGACTCGCTAGAATCAAACAGCAAAGACTGAAGTGGATCCAATATAGGCACGAGTCCAAGTTCTGATTTCTTGATATTATGTTTTTGCCTTTCAAGTTCTTCGTGCGCATTTGATTCAAATGTTTTTTTATGTACTATTTTTTACTTGTTTTTGTCTATACAACCCCCCATCGGATTGTAAAGTGCTGCGGAATATGTTGGCGCTAGATAAATAAACTTTTTTTTTATTATTATTATTATTATTATTATTATTAGATTTCGAATGCAGGGTCTGAAATATTTTGAACAATTTTGATGCAACTTTTTCTTCTGGACAATTTCTACCAAAATCAGTTATAAATTAAATACTGAATATGCGCAAAAAAGAGAGGGACCAGCCATTATCTCACCGGCCTCAGCTTCGTAATAGTCTGCTGCTTCATATCTCTAGAGATCACTTCTCAGCAGTAATCTCATTATCATCACCAGATCCACCATTCACAATAGGTGATGTCACAGCTCACCTCCTCCTGTACAATCATTGATAACTCTATATAAAGTAAATAACATAAGATCCACCAGTCACAATACGTGATGTCACAGCGCCCTCCTCCTCTTCCTGTACAATGACTCTTTGTACACCTCTATATATACAATAAATTACCCAGGATTCACCATTCACAATAGATGTCACAACTCACCTCTTCCTCCTAAACAATGACAGATAACACCTCTATATAGAAAGTTCATCATACAGAATTTATCATTCGCAATAGATGATGTTGCAGCTCACCTCCTCCCCCTGTACAATGACTGATAACACCTCTATATACAGTATATAACACAGGATCCACCAGTCACAATAGGTGATGTCACAGCTCACCTCCTCCTTCTCCTGTGCAATGACTGATATCTCTATATACAGTAGATAACACAGGATCCACCATTCACAATAGGTGATGTCACAGCTCACCTCTTCTTCCTCCTGTACAATGACTGATAACATAGGATCCATTATTCACAATAGGTGATGTAACAGCTCACCTCCTCCTATATAATGATTGATAGCACCTCTATATAAACTAGATAACACAGGATCCACCATTCACAATAGGTGATGTCACAGCTCACCTCCTCTTCCTCCTGTACAATGACTGATAACATAGGATCCATTATTCACAATAGGTGATGTAACAGCTCACCTCCTCCTATATAATGATTGATAGCACCTCTATATAAACTAGATAACATAGGATCCACCATTCATAATAGGTGATGTCACAGCTCACCTCCTCCTTCTCCTGTGCAATGACTGATATCTCTATATACAGTAGATAACACAGGATCCACCATTCACAATAGGTGATGTCACAGCTCACCTCCTCTTCCTCCTGTACAATGACTGATAACATAGGATCCATTATTCACAATAGGTGATGTAACAGCTCACCTCCTCCTATATAATGATTGATAGCACCTCTATATAAACTAGATAACACAGGATCCACCATTCGTAATAGGTGATATCACAGCTCACCTCCTACCAAATCTGTATAATGACTGATAACACCTCTATATACAGTAGACAACACAGGATCCACCATTCACAATAGGTCATATCACAGCTCACCTCCTCTTCCTCCTGTACAATGACTGATAACATAGGATCCATAATTCACAATAGGTGATGTCAAAGCTCACCTCCCCTCTGTACAATAACTGATAACACTTCTATATACAGTAGATAACACAGGATTCATTATTCACAATAGGTGATATCACAGCTCACCTCCTCCTGTACAATAACTGATAACACTTCTATATACAGTAGATAACACAGGATTCATTATTCACAATAGGTGATGTCACAGCTCACCTACTCCTCCTGTATAATGACAGATAATACAGGATTCACCATTCACAATAGCTGATGTCACAGCTCACCTCCTCCTTCTGTAAAATGACTGAAAACACCTCTATATACAGTAGATAACACAGGATCCACCATTCAAAATAGGTGTATCAGCTCACCTTCTCTTCCTCCTGTACAATGACAGATAACATAGGATCCACCATTCACAACAGGTGATGTCACAGCTACCCTCCTCCCCTCCCTGCATAGTGACCTCTGCACAGATAACAGAGCATTTACACAACACTCTTCCATAGTAGTCAATAGTTGGTGGTCGCACAGTGACCTCTGCACAGATCAAAGCATGCCCCAAACACCCTCTCATGATGCCTCCCCTCCTGCACAGGGACCTCTGCGCAGAGTACTCTCTGATTAAAGGTAAAGCATTATCTCCAGGCTTTAGCTTCCATGGTTCATGTGGCTGCGGTATAGAAAATGCATGAATAATGTTAATAGCTGCCGAGGCAAGACACCAATCTCCATAATCATATACAGAAAAAAAAACTGTGATTATTAAATAAAAAGACAGAGAAGAAAAAAAGAATGTTCACTCTCCGGATTTAACAAAGAAAAAAACAATAGAGGTGTGAAGGAGGAGGTCGCTCAGTGTTGATGGCTACCGGTAGCTGCGGCTTGGAAGTCACAGACATCAATATACAGGAGTAAAGCTGCAGAACTCGTCCATTCTTCAGGACGTATGACTCCGGATTCTGCGTTGCTGGAGAGTAGCGGTGTCGGTGCGCTATATTATTATGCAGAATTCATTCATCAGTATTTGCATTTATTTTGCATAAATAAGGTAATAAGCAGCACAACTAATTCATGTGCAAAATGGGGGAAAGATTCCCATCATTCATACATGAGGTGCTGTGTGATTGCTGCAGCATTTATATAGAAGATAGTAAATGGCAGGAAGAACATGGTCGATTACTAATATTTATAAAAGGGAATGTGGTCGTCACTCCTTTAGAATGTAAGGTCACTCGAGGTCAGAGGCAAACCTGGAATTTCTCACAAGTATTGACCATGAGTGACCTATGGAGCTTTGTTCTCAGAATGAAGCTCCAAAAGATTCAATGGATGTCATGGCACATTACACCATTGGTGTACGTTGGAACGTTGATGATAATTAATAAATTGGTGTTGGTGAGTCTTTATTAAAATAAAGTATTTTAGTGTTTTTTAATGGAGTTAGTAATGGGGGTGTCTGATAGATGCCTCTCTATTACTAACCCTGGGGTTGATGCCAGCTGTCAATTCACAGCTGACATCAACCCCAAAAATATTACCCTGTTTGACACCACACCAGGGTGTCACGGGTGACTAGGGGACATAAGGGAACCTATGCTGGCCCTAAGACTAGGACCCTTGCGTTCACCCTCACCCCGGAGGTACTCTTAATGGTAGGGAGGTCTGGGTCCCCGACCTGGCCTTGTCTCCTATCAGGCCCTGACCTAGTATTCCTGCACCCCCAACCCAGGTGTGGGCAGAACACAAAGTAATACACCTCCAAGAAGACAAAGACAAGGGGGTTAAACTGAAACTCACTCACACCGCAAATATCCACAGAGGGGAGAAAAAAAGACACTGGAGGGGTTGAACCAAAGGGGAAGAAGAAAGTCACACCAGGGAACTTTCATACAGCGCAGACAACAAATCGCTGGTCACCAAGCAGAGGATCGCCACGGACACCGAGATATCGCAACAAACAAGAAGAAACTATCTTCGGCAGTCTCCTATTACACTCTCCAGCCTTAAATATGAGGAGACCAGCTGAAGAAGGTAATCAGCAACCTGGCTCTCAGCATGCTGCTCCAAAAAGGATTAACACCTGCACAGCTGGAAGTAGCGAAACAACTGAGGTGATGCCCAGCCAAGCTGAGCACTTAAGAGAGACCAGGTTGCCTGTCGGACTCTGCAGTCCGATGCCGTAGAAGTAATCCGCATGTGCAGATATGGACAGTGAATGACACAGGGCATCGGAAAGAGTCAGGAAAAGTGCCAGAATTGGAACATCCAATGGATGTGCTACTTTTGGGGCGGCTGCGGGCTGCTATTTTTAGGCTGAGGAGGACCAAATAACCATGGACCTTCCCAGCCTGATAAAACCAGTCTCCAGCTGTCTGCTTTACATTGGCTGGTTATCAAAAATCGGGAGTACCCCAAGCCTTTTTTTAATTAATTCCCTAACCACATGAGTTTTTCCTGCTCTTACCCCCATTTTGTTTCCTTTTGCAGCCCCCCCTAGCCTTTACTACGACTATTTTGCAGCACCAAATCTCGAGTCACCATTGACTTTTATGGAGTTTGGGCTCAGGGGTCAAGTCCAGGTACCAAACCAAACTTTTAACTAAAGTTTGGCCGAACTCAAGGGTCCGCTCATTCCTAGAAGAAGCATTTCTTGCCCGTCTTGGATTTTATCTTTAAGCACATTATCGCTCAGTGGCTCACAAATACATTATAATGGATGAATTGGGCACATTACAACCTAAAATAAATGAAACTAATGTAATCCGGGCTGCCTCGATCTGCAGGGTAATTGTTAGTTGTGATGGATACATTTGTAATTTGTTTTTTAGCAGCAGCCTCAGCACCACATTGTATTCTACTCGTCCATTATGTTTGCTGGGGGAACGTTACAATGTAAACTACTGCCATCAATTTCAGAATCCGAAGATGCCATGACAGTGAAAAGGTTAAATAAATACGTTTATCGCCTTTATTTCTGCAACTGGATGCAGCTGCCTCCCTCCTCCCGGGGAAATCGCGTCCTTCATTAGATTTGCATTAATTTGGATGAACGAGACTTTTGTTCACCGCGAGCGCATCTGCTTTACTGGTCTGAAGAAATGCACAAATGCAACAAACGTCGGGACCGACGCTCCTGCATGCAATAGACGGGCTCATTAATCAATGGTGAGCAGTAGTTAAAGGGATTGGCCACTACCTAGAAAAGCTCTATTAATGGGACCAATGTGGTGCAAAGGTATAAATAGCCAAAAAACACTCACCTTCCGGACCGGTGCCACTGTTCCGCACCACTGTTAGAATTCCCTGTCTCCTGGCTTCCTCTTCTGGTTGGTATATTCCAGTTGACTGCTGCAGCTAGTCAGCTGTTGAGTGACAGGTTATGACTCTTTCCTTGCTATTAGTTCCTTGCTAGTTCATCTCAGGTACAGCCGATTTGTGACTACTCCCCTCCCTTTAAATAGTCACATGTTCCATCACCTGATGCTGGTTATAGAAAATAGTCACATGTTCCATCACCTGATGCCGGTTATAGAAAATAGTCACATGTTCCATCACCTGGTGACCGTTATAGAAAATAGTCTCATGTTCCATCACCTGATGCCGATTATAGAAAATAGTCTCATGTTCCATCACCTGATGCCGATTATAGAAAATAGTCTCATGTTCCATCACCTGATGCTGATTATAGAAAATAGTCTCATGTTCCATCACCTGATGCCGATTATAGAAAATAGTCTCATGTTCCATCACCTGATGCTGGTTATAGAAAATAGTCACATGTTCCATCACCTGATGCCGGTTATAGAAAATAGTCACATGTTCCATAACCTGATACCGGTTATAGAAAATAGTCGCATGTTCCATCACCTGGTGACGGTTATAGAAAATAGTCACATGCTCCATCACCTGATGCCGGTTATAGAAAATAGTCTCATGTTCCATCACCTGATGCCGGTTATAGAAAATAGTGACATGTTCCATCACCAGATGCCGGTTATAGAAAATAGTCACATGCTCCATCACCTGATGCCGGTTATAGAAAATAGTCACATGTTCCATCACCTGATGCAGGTTATAGAAAATAGTCACATGTTCCATCACCTGATGCCGGTTATAGAAAATAGTCACATATTCCATCACCAGATGCCGGTTATAAAAAGTAGTCACATGTTCCATCACCTGATGCCGGTTATAGAAAATAGTCAAATGTTCCATCACCTGATGCCGGTTAAAGAAAATAGTCACATGTTCCATCACCAGATGCCGGTTATAGAAAATAGTCACATGCTCCATCACCTGATGCCGGTTATAGAAAATAGTCACATGTTCCATCACCTGATGCCGGTTATAGAAAATAGTCACATGTTCCATCACCTGATGCCGGTTAAAGAAAATAGTCACATGTTCCATCACCTGATGCCGGTTATAGAAAATAGTCACATGTTCCATCATCTGATGCCGGTTATAAAAAATAGTCACATGTTCCATCACCTGATGCCGGTTATAAAAAATAGTCACATGTTCCATCACCTTGTGACGGTTATAGAAAATAGTCACATGTTCCATCACCTGATGCCGGTTATAGAAAATAGTGACATGTTCCATCACCAGATGCCGTTTATAGAAAATAGTCACATGCTCCATCACCTGATGCCGGTTATAGAAAATAGTCACATGTTCCATCACCTGATGCAGGTTATAGAAAATAGTCACATGTTCCATCACCTGATGCCGGTTATAGAAAATAGTCACATATTCCATCACCAGATGCCGGTTATAAAAATTAGTCACATGTTCCATCACCTGATGCCGGTTATAGAAAATAGTCAAATGTTCCATCATCTGATGCCGGTTAAAGAAAATAGTCACATGTTCCATCACCTGATGCCGGTTATGGAAAATAGTCACATGTTCCATCATCTGATGCCGGTTAGAAAAAATAGTCAAATGTTCCATCACCTTGTGACGGTTATAGAAAATAGTCACATGCTCCATCACCTGATGCCGGTTATAGAAAATAGTCACATGTTCCATCACCTGATGCCGGTTATAGAAAATAGTCAAATGTTCCATCACCTGATGCCGGTTAAAGAAAATAGTCACATGTTCCATCACCTGATGCCGGTTATAGAAAATAGTCACATGTTCCATCATCTGATGCCGGTTATAAAAAATAGTCACATGTTCCATCACCTGATGCCGGTTATAAAAAATAGTCACATGTTCCATCACCTTGTGACGGTTATAGAAAATAGTCACATGTTCCATCACCTGATGCCGGTTATAGAAAATAGTCACATGTTCCATCACCTGATGCCGGTTATAAAAAATAGTCACAAGTTCCATCACCTGATGCCGGTTATAGAAAATAGTCGCATGTTCCATCACCTGATGCCGGTTATAGAAATTAGGCACATGTTCTATCACCTGATGCTGGTTGTAGAAAATAGTCACATGTTCCATCACCTCATGCCGGTTATTATTATTATTATTATTATTTATTATTATAGCGCCATTTATTCCATGGCGCTTTACAAGTGAAAGAGGGTATACGTACAACAATCATTAACAGTACAAGACAGACTGGTATAGGAGGAGAGAGGACCCTGCCCGCGAGGGCTCACAGTCTACAGGGAATGGGTGATGGTACAATAGGTAAGGACAGAGCTGGTTGCGCAGTGGTCTACTGGGCTGAAGGCTATTGTAGGTTGTAGGCTTAGAAAATAGTCACATGTTCCATCACCTGATGCCGGTTATAGAAAATAGTTACATGTTCCATCACCTGATGCCGGTTATAGTAAGCATTCTAAGCCATGCCACCTGCATCCCTGGTACTTGACTGCAGCAGTTAAATTGCTGACCTCTGGTCTCTTGCAGGCCTGGTGTTTGGTTGCAATAGTCAATGCATATTATTTTGTCTATGTCCCTTGTCTGTCTTAGTTTCCCTTTGTTTAATTACAGTAATGATGAGGTCTAGTACACTCACTGGCCTTGGCACTATACAGGGTGAGTCGAGGGGCAGTTAGGGACTAGGCACGTGACGGCGATGAGGGGAAGGCCTCGTAGACGACATTAGAGGATCTCATGGTTGAGACACAGGTTAGTATCAGAAGGTGCCCTGTCCTCAACTCCCTATCATCAAGATCTTCTTCTCCCTTTCCATCCCCTTGTACCTCCATGTTGCGTCATGCACCGAACATCCCCTTTTCCGTGCATGACACTTAGATTTAGCAGTGCTATGACTGCTGTGTTGGGTATAAACCTGTCCACACCCCTAATGATTAGCAGCTTCTTGTGTACACTGTGCATTTTGAGCAAGCTGCCATTCATTTATGCATATTAGCTGCACTGCCTGGCACTCAACACCTAGTCCTGTAGTCCTCCTGCTGATAAAACACTGATTGTATTGAAACTACAGCACACATCCCTGGAATCAGGATCTCTTCCCCAACAATATGTTGCTCTAAGATTAAATAGCAAAAAGTTGCTGACATATTTACTTTAATAATTCAGTAAATACAAGAACTTGTTACTTGTGCAGAAGCATACTGTATGTGAAGGGTCGCACTCTCTATCTGTCACAAACTTAGCCGACTGTCATGGCAGCGTCGGGCTCTGTTCAGATTGCAGATTCTGACACTCTGCCCTATAGTTTCTATGGTGTCTGGAATAAACACAGTCAGACTCAGAGTTGACCTGCTGTGTGCCAATTCATAGACAGGCTAGCAAAAGTTAATCTCTCCTAGTCTGCTTGCACCTTCAATCCATGTTGTGGAAAGACCTATCACATCTGCTCCCCTCCTATTTATGCTGGTTGAAACCTTCTACCCATGCCACCTATAGTTTGTTTTTGTTGGTCTGTGAGATTTGGTGTCCCAGACTTTCTGGTGAAAGTGTTGCTTTTGCTTGTGGCTTCCTTCCTGCTCTTGTTTTTATCCTAATACCTTATTGTCTTATACCTTTGTGTGTGCATGCTGAGTGACAGAGTTTTGGTTTCCCCTGTCTATTTCTGTGGTTTTCAACAAACTCCTATCATGTCCCTTTCTGGTGGGATGGGGAGAGGAAGTAAGATCAGGACTGGTAAGGAGCAAGGCCAGGAAGGAGACTCAGGTCTCTCTACCATCAGGAGTATCCCTGTGGTTTTCAACACACTTCTGTCCTGGACCCTTCTGGGAGGAAGGGGGAAAGGGAATAAGATCAGGACTGGTCAGGAACAGGGCCAGGAAGAAGACTCAGACTTCTCCACCATTATTAGTATCCCTGAGGTTAGAGATAGTATAGGGCCCCCTAGCTTGAGGGTCAGCTTAGGAGTCCTGTTTCCCTGCTGTCTCGTAGTCATCATGATATTATAGCTGGCACCTGAAAGTCTGGGACATCAAAGCTCACAGACCAACATAAACAAACTATAGCTGGCATAGGTAGAAGGTTTCAGCCAGCATAAATAAGAGGGGAGCAGATGTGATAGGTGTCATGGTTCCACCTCCCCATCCACATGGCTAGGGGGCGGAGCCTTCTCTCTGGCCTCACTTCCGGAGCTTGGATGCTTTAAATTCTGTCATCTCTGGTGAACCAGCACCGGCTATAAGCTTAGCACTGCTTTGCCTGTGATTGCTGGTCCCTGTAAGTGTTTCCTGATCCGTCCTTCCCCTGTGCTCTGTCTCTGTTCCGTCCCACCTCCTTCCTTCCCACTATAGCCCAGTTGTTCCCCCTTCACCTACCTCCCCACTTGGTTGCTTCCTCTGGTACTGACCTCAACCCTGCTTTTGCTTGTTCCTCCAGTCTTCTTTCTCACTGTACTGTGAATGACCTGGCCTGCCTGACCATCCCCCGTACCCCCCATGGCCTCTGTATTCTGGCTGACTCTGCAGGGCAGTGCTCCAGCACACACCGTGTGTCCACCTCCATGCTGATTTAGCTCTGGGTAGTGTCTTTTCCTGCAGGGCTCCAGCTCCCCCTGGTGGTAGCCTGACAATGGGCCTCTCGACAACATCTGATTAAAGGAGCAAGCAGACTAACAGAGATTAACTCTTGCTAGCCTGTCTGGTAATCAGCACACAGCACGTCAACGCCTCAGTCTGCCTGAGTTGATCCCAAACACTAGAGAAACCATTGGGCAGAGTGTTAGAATCTGCAATCTGAAAAGAGCCCAAAACAGTTGGTGAAGTTTGTGCAAAACTCCGTGTGATACTACCCAAGATTGAACCACCTTGGCACTTTAATCACTTTGGTGATTGATTGAAGGGGGCATGATAATCCTCTAACTCCTTCATTGTTTACCACATGGCACTGAATATTTAGTAGTGGCTGTGCCTGGTCTTATGGCTTATTCTGACTTAGTTGCTGTACTTGGTGTGATACCAGTCACTACTTACGGGTAGTACAAACGGGAGAGTAGTCGTGAAAGCAGGGGTCCGTATGGACACAGGGAGTACACAGAGGCGGATGGTTAGAATTCTGGGAAGGAATATAATGGATTCAGAGAGTAAACTGAGACGTGGTCAGGTAGCGGTCAGAGGTTAAAAGCCAGGAGGTCACGACAGGAACAGGGGTGGGCAGAGAGGAGTCAAACAACAGTCCGGGGTCAGAAAACAGAGATCAGAACACAGGCAGGAACTCAGGCCAACAGCACAACTACAGAACCAGGATGGGCGACTGGCGAGGTTGTGGGAGAGCATGCTCAGTAAAGAAGCAGAGCAATTACCAGGAAGATGGAACCAATAAGGATTACTGTGCTGTCAATCAACCTTCTAGCCAGAAGTCCAGGAAAACACAGCAGAGCATCTCCAAGTGCAAGATGCTCTGCACAGAGGAATCATGACACTTGGCATCACTATTAACAATGAAGGATTTGTTGGATCATCATGACGCCTTCTGTCAGCTGAAGGCCAGGGGTGCTGAGCTTTGACCTACGTTGATTGCCAGGGGTCCTACCGATCAGATAGTGATGAACTGTCGGAAGGTTAATGACATAGTGCCGGAGAATCCCTACAGAAGTTTCTCTAAAGACTTAGTTATCTGGTTGTTACATTGACCCATAAACTAAATAATGTAGCGAATTCTCGCTGAGATTTATTATAGAGCCCCAGGACACTTCACATTATAGACCTGTAGATTAACCGGCCTAATTGATTCTCTGGTCACTTTTCTGTTCGGCTTCGGCGGTGGAAATTAACACCCTGACAAGTGCTGGGTCTGATGCTGGAGGAGTTTGATGCGCGTCCACCGCGGAGAAAAGTAAATTTTAACCATTAGTGTTGTTATCCGTCCTCCCGCGTCAAAGCGCGGAACGTTTAACATGAAACGTTTAATCAGGAACCTGCGGAGAGGAGACTAAATACAGAGCGCCGGCGGGAGAAAGGCTTTGTTCTTACGAAGAAGTTGTAAAGACGGGAATTGCTGGTTTGGTTGCTAAGTGATTGCACAAATGTAAAGTTGGCGTTTTAATGCTGCGGACCCCATTATTTACTGTTCTCACATATCTTATAGCAAATAATCCATCTCTGGTGGTGCCGACATTGGGGGGTGATAGGAAAGGGTCTGACACCTTCCTGCACCAAATGCACTTTCTAATTTGTACTATTGTTATTTCCGGGAACTGTGCAGAATTCTCATTATCCTGTATTTTTCACTACTTTTTCCCTTCTACAGGTTGTTTAATTTTCAGTTGTCTCTGAGCTGGTGGGTAAAGAATAGCTGCCATGATTGTCGTGCATTGTTTGGCGTTGCACTTGCTGGGTGCCATGGCGGTGTCAGACTCTGTTCACACTGCAGAATCCGACAAGCAGCCTGGAATCCCTTAGTTGCACTGCCTGTCTTCGGTGTCAGCTCATCCTGGCTTCACTGCTCTCCAGTACAGCAAGAGTTAATTATTATAATGTTCTACAGCAGCTGAGGTGTGTATCATGAGGTTCTGCAGCAGCTGAGTTGTGTATTATAATGTTCTGCAGCAGCTGAGGTGTGTATTATAAGGTTCTGCAGCAGCTAAGGTGTGTATTATAAGGTTCTGCTGCAGATGAGGTTTATTATAATGTTCTGCAGCAGCTGAGGTGTGTATTATGAGGTTCTGCAGCAGCTGAGGTGTATTATGAAGTTCTGCAGTAGCTGAAGTGTGTATTATGAGGTCCTGCAGCAGCTGAGGTGTGTATTATGAGGTTCTGCAGCAGCTGAGGTGTGTATTATGAGGTTCTGCAGCAGCTGAGGTGTATTTTGAAGCTAAGGTATAATTATTATGTTCTGTGGAAGCTGAGGTGCATAATGTGAGGTTCTGCAGCAGGTGAAGTATGCATTATAATGTTCTCCAGCAGCTGAGGTGTATTATGAGGTTCTGCAGCAGCTAAGGTGTGTAATATATTGTTCTACAGCAGCTGAGGTGTGTATTTTGAGGTTCTGCAGCAGCTGAGGTCTGTATTATGAAGTTCTGCAGCAGCTGAGGTGTGATTTAGGAGGTTCTGCAGCAGCTGAGTGTGTATTATGAAGTTCTGCAGCAACTGAGGTGTTAATTAGGAGGTTCTGCAGCAACTGAGGTGTTAATTAGGAGGTTCTGCAGCAGCTGAGGTGTGTATTATAATATTCTACAGCAGCTGAGGTGTGTATTATAATATTCTACAGCAGCTGAGGTGTGTATTATGAGGTTCTGCAGCAGCTGAGGTGTGTATTATAATATTCTACAGCAGCTGAGGTGTATAATAGGAGGTTCTGCAGCAGCTGAGGTTGCTATTATGAGGTTCTGCAGTAGCTGAGGTGTGAATTATAATGTTCTGCAGCAGCTGAGGTCTATTATAATGTTCTGCAGCAGCTGAGGTCTGTATTAGGAGGTTCTGCAGCAGCTGAGGTGTGTAATAGGAGGTTCTGCAGCAGCTGTGTACTTTGAGGCTCTACAAGTTTGCATTATGCGCCTCGCAGCGGCTTTATAATGCAGACTGCGATTGTTATAAGACAGGACTTCACATGTCATTCAATCAGTGTTTGACACCAGAAGAGGGATTTCCAGCAAATGTGATCTTCAGCTGACAGCTTGTGCGGGAGGAGATAATCAGCGCCGGTGCGGTGCCGCTCGTCTCTGGAAATGTCAGCTCCTGACACCGGGATGTGATGATTCCAGATGTCAATAATATTTACAAACATTCCCATTCATAATAATAACAATCCCAGCGTCTTCTTCATATGCAGATGATACAAAGTGTCACTGCCCTAGAATTGTCACTGTTTAATCGATACAATTAGAATTGATTTCCTCCAAGTCATATGATGAAGCCGAGACTCTGCTGTCATCTCTCGGGGGGGGTGAGACTCTTGGGTTTTAATTTGCAGATACCTTGTATCAGATCCCAGATGAATTAGAAGGATAATGAAAGGGAATGTCACGCATCTGATCCTCCTATATACTCCAGCACAGACCCCATATACTCCAGCACAGACCCCATATACTGCAGCACAGACCCCATATACTGCAGCACAGACCCCATATACTCCAGCACAGACCCCATATACTGCAGCAGAGAATATACCATATACCATATATCTTGCTAACGGAAAATTAAGGCGATCTGACAGGCGCTGCTCTTTGAGAGTGATATATGAGGCAGAGACGTATCGAGCATCTCCGGTTGCTATGGTGGGAGTCAAATGAATCCCATCGGAGAGGATGAGGTTACCGTTGGGCTCGGAGAAGATCACACAATCCTGCTGGGACCACTATTCCAAGCATTGCCGCAGGCACTGATAGCTCTTCCTGTGCAGAAAAGACTTTCCTGGCTCCAGCATAGGTGATAGCTGCTATTTCAACCTTAGAAACTGGAAATAATTGGATACTTTTTTTTCCTCTAGAAGAATATATATATATATATATATATATATATATATATATATGGCTATAAGTGTTAACTCTCATAACATCTATGTTTGCATATATGTACAATAATAATAATAATTTAATAATTTTATTCATTTATATAGCGCTATTAATTCCGCAGAGCTTTACATGTATTGGTAACACTGTCCCCATTGGGGCTCACAATCTAAATTCCCTATCTGTATGTCTATGGAATGTGGGAGGAAACCGGAGAACCCGGAGGAAATCCACGCAAACACAGGGAGAACATACAAACTCCTTGCAGATAGTGTCCTTGGTGGAATTTGAACCCAAGACTGCAGTGCTAACCACTGAGCCACCGTGCCACCCTAAAAATCTTTCATTATTGCATATGATTTGCACTGAATTATTCACCTTTTGCAGGTAATAATATAGGCTTCTAAATAATGGTTAGATCAGGGGTCCCCAACCCGTGGCTCACGGCACTGGTGGACACAGACAGAAAAGGTGCAAGAACCCCACATGAGGCCATTGGTGTAACTAGAGTTAGGTCCCAGTGCAAAATTTGGACCTGGGCCCCCCATCCCCACATCTTGGTTAGAAGTATATATACATTTGGCCTTCTAAATCTTATAAAGACATACGAGTTACCCTCCCTCACATTATGTAGTAAAGTCCCCCATCCTCCTGTGCTCCTTCCTGGTAAATATGTCCCCCATCCTGGTATATATGTCCCCCTCCTGGGCTCCTCTGGTATATACTGTCCCTCTCCTAGTATATGTGTTCCTCTCCTGGGCCCCTCCTGGTATATACTGTCCCCCTCGTGGACCCCTCTGGTATATACTGTCCCTCTCCTAGTATATGTGTTTCTCTCCAGGGACCCCTCCTGGTATATACTGTCCTTCTCCTAGTTTATATGTTACCATCCTGGGCCCTTCCTGGTATATATTGTCACCCATCCTGTTATATATGTCCCCCTCCTGGGCCCCTTCTGGTATATACTGTCCCTCTCCTAATATATATGTTCCTTTCCTGGGCCCCTCCTGGTATATACTGTCCCCCATCCTGGTATATACTGTCCCCCTCGTGGACCCCTCTGGTATATACTGTCCCTCTCCTAGTATATGTGTGCCTCTCCAGGGGCCCCTCCAGGTATATACTGTCCTTCTCCTAGTATATATGTTCCTCTCCTAGGCCCCTCCTGGTATATACTGTCCCCCATCCTGTTATATATGTCCCCCTCCTGGGACCCTCTCTTATATATTGTCCCTCTCCTAGTATATACGTTCCTCTCCTGGGCCCCTCCTGGTATATACTGTCCCCCATCCTGATATATATGTCCCCCTCATGGACCCCTCTGGTATATACTCTCCCTCTCCTAGTATCTATGTTCCTCTCCTGGACTCCTCCTGGTATATACTGTTCCACTCCTAGTATATATGTTCCTCTCCTTGGCCCCTCCTGGTATCTACTGTCCCCCTCCTGGTATCTACTGTCCCCCGTGTGGTAAATATGCTTCTCTCCTGGGCCCCTCCTGTGTATACTGTCCCCCTCCTGGTATATACTGTACTCACCTTCCTCAGCTCCCACATCTATAACCGGCCTGCAGTGCCTGGCAGCTTTCATTGACATCCATGCTATGGCAACTCATGATGTCATTGTCATGCGCCACCTCAGTCATGGAGATGCTGAAAGCTGAAAGCTTCTGTTTGGCTGGCAGCGTGTATCACAGTGGAGGCACCACGATGCATTTCAGCTGGATGTGCACCCTTGGACGCACATCCAGCTGAAGCAGGGCCTGGAGCCGGCAGGTTGTGGTCACGATCCCTGCGACCGCGATCGTTCCGCCCTTTTTAGTCAAATAACTCATCAGAGTGCACAATTCCACCTAGGTAGAAATGGGCCCCCTGACCTCTTGGGTCCCTGAGCAGCTGCACAGGTTACACCAATGATATGTCGCAGGCCTGGGATATGTGGCTCTCGGCTGTCCGCCAGCTCGGTGCATTAGCACCAGATCTAGCAACCAGCTATGAAGCTAAGGTCTGCACATGGTGACTTTTGTAAGTACTGTATTTTTCGTTTTATAAGACGCGTCTTATAATATGAATGTACCTTATCAGGAGGTGGTGGAGAGGGGTAGTAGGAGGCAGGGACAATGCTGCAGGCGCTTTGCTGGGGCTGCGGGCACTGTGCTGCGATGGCTGTGCTGGGCCTGCGGGCGCTGTGCTGCGGTGGCTGTGCTGGGGCTGCGGGCACTGTGCTGCGGTAGCTGTGCTGGGGCTGCAGACGCTGTGCTGCGGTGGCGGTGCTGGGGCTACGGGCACTGAGCTGCGGTAGCTGTGCTGGGGTTGCGGGAGTTGTGCTGCGGGCATTGTGCTGCAATGGCTGTTCTGGGCCTGCGGGCAATGAGCTGCAGTGGCTGTGCTGCGGGTACTGTATTGCGGTGGCTGTGCTGGGCCTGCGGGCTCTGAGTTGCGCTCGGAGTCAGCACATGCACAGATGGAGCTCTCGGCTTAAGATCTCACCTGCGCACGCGCCGCCTCTGGCCCATTGAGGTGGCACGTGCGCAGATGAGATCTCGGCTTGTCATTGAGCCGATAGCTCAATCTGCGCACGCCCCGATGCTGGGCGACATTTCTTTGTAGCCCTCACCGACGATTATCTCTGGATGTTGCCCACCGCAGATCACCCACAGTGCACATCCGGGACAGCTGCCGCACCGCCCGCAACATCGACCTTCCTCCTCTGACCCCGCTCCACCACCGTTGCTGTCCCCCCCCAGTAAGACATCACGAGATTATAAGATGGACATCTTTTTATTTTTACCTTTTTTTCCTCTACATTTGGGGTGCATCTTATAATCCAGTGCGTCTTATAAACCGAAAAATATGGTATCTTCGCACAGAAGAACAGATTTGGATGTGCATATACTGGCAGGGGGGAGAGAGGAGAGAAATAAATATTGTAAGCTGGAGATAGGATGATACTGTTAGGCTATGTGCGTACATTGCAGACATTTTCTGCATCAAATCTGCACCTTCTGGCAGAATATGCACAAAAAAAACGCATGCCTTTTGGTGCGTTTTTGGTGCATTTTTGTGCCATGTGTTTTTCTTAATGAAATCAATGGATGGAAGGGCTAAAAAAAAGTTAAAGTGGTACAGTACCTATAGGAGAAGGGGCAGAAGGGTTCATTGTGGGAAATCTTGGGCCATCATCTCACTGGTCATGGTGGGTTCTGAGTGTCATTATGCTCACCCGTATGGCTAATGGAGTGAGCTTGCTCTCAGGGTTCACTCTTGGGATTTTCTGGACTATATAGTAGGAAAGTCCTAACCCCCTCGTTGCGCTAGTACCCCGGTTCTGGAGCGGGTGGAGGGCGAGTCTTGAAGGCCTCGTCCTCGTCGGGTAAATTACCAGGACGCGTGAAGCTACTTTCCAGCCTAGGGTCCACGTACCCCGTCGTGCCCTGGACCCTGCCCGAAGAAAGCTCAAGGCCGCCGGCTGCCCTGCTCAACAGTTCCGTGACCCTTGACACAGTCCCCTGCAACCGGGGTTCCAGCTCCTACCAGGCCCAGACCAACGTCTGCCACCTAGTAACTGAGGAGCCCAGCTCCCTGATCTCTCCTCACGAGAGTCACCACTCAACCACTGTCTACAACTGTCTCCTAACACTCTTGACCTCCCCTTACCAACACCCCAAGTGGCCAGCCCTATTCCCTTTAGGCCGTCCATTGGTGTATCTGGTGGGTGTGGTGCAGAGTGTTTCTAGGATTTTGATTAGCTTGTTCTTGGCAACACCACAGGCCAGGGACCCGCAACCAAAGAGGATTGGATACTGTGCAGAAGGGCAGATTGCACAATACCCTGTGACGACCTGATAAGCCAGGGGGTCACATTAACACTTTGATTGACAGCTCGCTTTAATTGCAGATGCACTGCACAGTGAGCTGTCAATCAAAGTGCCAGGACATTCGCACTGCACCATGTACTGAGCGGTGACTGAAGCCCCTTCGTGCACACACCTATGACTGAAAGCCGGCGGCTCCCAGAATTATTAAAGCTCATTTTCTCCCAGGAGCTCGGCTTTCAGTCAGACAGCTTTTGTAACCTGCAGATTAACCCTATATGTGCAGTATAATTGACATGTTCTTTTTAGAGAAACATTCTGGGATAATCTCATACACTAGAACTAAATGAAATGTTGCAACATGTTATTGCATCACTATGTTGTGCAAAAATGAAGGATTTTTGGTGCAAATTCCACCAACTCTGCCAATCTGGATCAAGGAGGGGTCATTGATGAGCGTATCTGGCAAATTCTTAATAATTTATGCCACTGGCGGATAAAGATGGAAAAGGGCAAGAACAATATATTTGCCCTTTGCACCCCAAGAGCTCATCACAAGTCCACCCGCTTTGGAGGTAGAAATGGGACCGGCGCGGCCGTACAGGTTACACCAATGATATGTCCACCCCTGATTTATGCCAAAAAGGGCAACAGAAGTGTACTCCGGTTCCTGACCGGCATTTCTTACTGTGGCGCACAGTGGCTGAAAGAGGCGCCAAATTCTTTTCAAGGGGCACATCTCTAAGGAATTTAGCGCAAATTACTCCAGCAAAGTTCATCAAGACTGGTGAACAAAACTCCACACTTAATAAACTGGTTGTGTTGTGTATGGCAGGACCTGGGGTGGATATATCGTGGTGCAGCGAGTGCGCCTGCAAAGGAACCCGAGAGGTAAGGGGGGCCATTTCTACTTATGTATTTTGATGAGCTCTTAGGTGGGCAAAGCACCCATATATTGTTCTTGCACTGGGCCTTTTTCTATCAGTGTCCGCCAGTGTCAGTGCATAATGTGGGATTTACTCTTTGGTGTCGTTAAATTCCAGTTTTTATTAAGTATTCACCTTCACAATCATCTTTTTAATTTTTTGCTTCAGTAAAGCAACTAATTAACGATGCAATAAATGGAATAGTACATTGTGATTCACAATCTTCTGTACCCAGAAACAATTGCTGTGACTTCTAAAAGAGACGATCAACTGTACTGAAATTTGTCCTGCATACACTTTGGTTCATGAGAAGTGAGAGTGTAATGAACCTCAGTGACGACGAGAAACATCCTCGTGCCGACTGGTCTCGATGACTTGTTGGCCCACCGGTCATCTCCACTATGAGATTGAATTGCTTCACAAGACGCCTCTTCATCCGGGAAAAAGTTATTGTTTGGTGCAGCAAGGGATAAGGACACTTTCCTTGCTGGTAGTTCCTTGCTAGATCATTATCCCGTTTCTCTTTAAATAGTCACATGTTCCATCACCTGATGCCGATATAGAATCTCATAATTCTGAACTGACCGCGGTGGAGGGAGAAAGCCTCCTGAAGTTGAGTAGGGTTAGGACTTTTTCCTTGCTGCTAGTTCCTTGTTAGTTCAATCACAGGTGCAGGTGATTTGTGACAACTTCCATTTCCCTCTAAATAATCACATTACATCACCTGATGCTGGTTATAGAATCTCATCATTCTGAACTGACCACCGTGGAGGGAGAAAGTTTCTTGAAGTTGAGTAGAGTTAGGACTTTTTCCTCGCTGGTAGTTCCTTGTTAGTTCAATCACAGGTGTGGCTGGTTTGTGACATCTCCTGTTTCCCTTTAAATAATCACATGTTCCATCACCTGATGCCGGTTATAGAATCTCATCATTCTGAACTGACCACTTTGGAGGGAGAAAGTTTCTTGAAGTTGCTGAAGTTGAGTAGAGTTACAACTTTTTCCTTGCTGGTAGTTCCTTGTTAGTTCATTCTCAGGTGTGGCCGGTTTGTGACAACTCCTGTTTCCCTCTAAATAATCACGTTGCATCACCTGATGCCGGTTATAGAATATCATGATTGTTAACTGACCACGGTGGAGGGAGAAAGTTTCTTGAAGTTGCTGAAGTTGAGTAGAGTTAGGACTTTTTCCTTGCTGGTAGTTCCATGTTAGTTCAATAACAGGTGTGGCCGGTTCATGACAGCTCCTGTTTCCCTTTAAATAGTCACATGTTCCATCACCTGATGCCGGTTATAGAATCTCATCATTATGAACTGACCACAGTGGAGGGAGAAAGTCTCTTGAAGTTGATTAGAGATAGGACTTTTTCCTTGCTGGTAGTTCCTTGTTAGTTCAATGACAGGTGTGGCTGATTTGTGATAACTCCCGTTTCCCTCTAAATAATCACATGTTCCATCACCTGATGCCGGTTATAGAATCTCATCATTCTGAACTGACCACCTTGGAGGGAGAAAGTTTCTTGAAGTTGCTGAAGTTGAGTAGGGTTAGAACTTTTTCCTTGCTGGTAGTTCCTTGTTAGTTCAATCACAGGTGTGGCCGGTTCGTGACATCTCCTGTTTCCCTTTAAATAGTCACAAGTTCCATCACCTGATGCCGGTTATAGAATCTCATCATTCTGAACTGACCACTGTGGACGGAGAAAGTCTCCTGAAGTTGAGTAGGTTTAGGACTTTTTCCTTGCTGGTAGTTCCTTGTTAGTTCATTCTCAGGTGTGGTCGGTTTGTGACAACTCCTGTTTCCCTTTAAATAATCACATTGCATCACCTGATGCCGGTTATAGAATATCATGATTGTGAACTGACCACGGTGGAGGGAGAAAGTTTCTTGAAGTTGCTGAAGTTGAGTAGAGTTAGGACTTTTTCCTTGCTGGTAGTTCCTTGTTAGTTCAATCACAGGTGTAGCCGGTTTGTGACATCTCCTGTTTTCATTTAAATAGTCACATGTTCCATCACCTGATGCTGTTTCATTTCTCTTGGCACTAAAGTGGTTAAGTGCCAGTTTTGCTATTGCAGCTTTTCCAAAGCAGTCCCTTGCTGAGCGATCAGCTGCACTTACTAAGTAGTCACGCCCTTCAGCTTTAAATAGTGATATATCCCAGCATTTCCTGCTGAAGATAAAAAGTCATTTGTGTCCTGGACCCCTTTGTGGAAGGTTCTGCTAGTCAAGTTCCTGTGCTCGGGCTATATATTTTTGTTTGTTAATTTTCCCTGTTTGTCTTTACTTCCCTGGTGTGTTGTTAGTGCAGCGGTGAGGTCTAGTGAACCCCACCTGCCCGCTCACTAGTCAGGGTTACTACAGAGTTTTCCGGGGGTCCCAGGTTCCTGCTCGGTGACAGTTGCGAAGACTGTATAGGGACTGCTGAGGAGAGGAGGATCAACTGCAGGTGAGGTTAGGAGGTGGCCACCTACCCCTCTCACTAGTTCCAGGGCCTCCCGTTGTTTTTGTGTTCTCGTTGCCCCCTTTTTTATGTTTTTTGTTGTGCTTCAGATGAACATAGGTCTGAACACACCTCTCCATGCTTGCTTCACCTGGCAAGTGTGACAGGTGGTGACCCGTCCTCTATTGTTAAGGTTTTCCTTTTCCATCCCCATTATAACCGCTGTGTTGCGCTGTGCACCTGGTATTGCTTTGCCCGAGTGTGACATAACAGCGATGTACATGGAAATCTTCCAAACCTTGTTCAATCAGTTGGACCATGAAGAACTTAGAATGGGCGACTTCCAACAGAGATTGAAGCTTTCTTTGATGGCAGAGGAATCTCCAAGGGACTGTGGCCTCCAAGATCTCCTGATCCGGACTTTCCTTTGGGGTCACTTGAAAGGTCGGGTTACAGTAACAAGCCACGAACATTACATTAACTCTGAGAGAAGATACAGCGAGAAATTCAGACTATGACCCCAGACATCATGTGTAATGTATCCAACAATATGGAATGGAAGGAAAATATAAGGCCACCTGAAGGCATCCATGATAAAAATCTAGGCACCTCCTGGATTACATAATCATTCATACATATGACCTGGAGAAAGCTATGTCTTGCAGGTCAGACCCCCACCTCAGACACCCACCTCAGACCTCCATCTCAGACCCCACCTCAGACCCCCCACCTCAGACCCCCACCTCAGACCCCCACCTCAGACTCCACCTCAGACCCCACCTCAGACCCCACCTCAGACCCCACCTCAGTTCCCCACCTCAGACCACCACAGACCCCACCTCTGACCCCACCTCAGACCCCCATCTCAGACTCCACATCAGACCCCTACCTCAGACCTCCACCTCAGACCCCATCTCAGACTCCACATCAGATCCCTACCTCAGACCCCACCTCAGACCTCCACCTCAGACCCCCACCTCAGACTCCACCTCAGACCTCACCTCAGTTCCCCACCACAGACCCCCACCTCAGAACCCATCTCAGACTCCACATCAGATCCCTACCTCAGACCCCACCTCAGATCTCCACCTCAGACCCCCATCTCAGACTCCACCTCAGACCCCACCTCAGACCCCACCTCAGAGCCCACCTCAGTTCCCCACCTCAGACCACCACAGACCCCCACCTCAGACCCCCATCTCAGACTCCACATCAGACCCCTACCTCAGACCTCCACCTCAGACCCCCACCTCAGACCCCCACCTCAGACTCCACCTCAGACCCCACCTCAGACCACAACCTTAGATCCCCACCTCAGACCTCCACCTCAGACCCCCACCTCACACCTACACCTCAGACCTCCACCTCAGACCTCCACCTCAGACCTCCACCTCAAACCTCCACCTCAGACCCCACCTCAGACCTCACCTCAGACCCCCACCTCAGACCCCTACTCAGACCTCCACCTCAGACCTCACCTCAGACTCCACCTCAGACCCCACCTCAGACCTCACCTCAGACCCCCACCTCAGACCCCCACCTCAGACCTCCACCTCAGAACCCCACCTCAGACCTACACCTCAGACCTCCACCTCAGACCTCCACCTCAGACCTCCACCTCAAACCTCCACCTCAAACCTCCACCTCAGACCCCACCTCAGACCTCACCTCAGACCACCACCTCAGACCCCTACTCAGACCTCCACCTCAGACCTCACCTCAGACTCCACCTCAGACCCCACCTCAGACCTCACCTCAGACCCCCACCTCAGACCTCCACCTCAGACCTCCACCTCAGACCTCCACCTCAGACCTCCACCTCAGACCCCCACCTCAGACCTCCACCTCAGACCCCCACCTCAGACCTACACCTCAGACCTCCACCTCAAACCTCCACCTCAGACCTCACCTCAGACCCCACCTCAGACCCCCACCTCAGACCCCATCTCAGACTCCACATCAGATCCCTACCTCAGACCCCACCTCAGACCTCCACCTCAGACCCCCACCTCAGACCTCACCTCAGACCACCACCTCAGACCCCT
Source organism: Anomaloglossus baeobatrachus (assembly GCF_048569485.1). Lineage (NCBI taxonomy): Eukaryota > Metazoa > Chordata > Amphibia > Anura > Aromobatidae > Anomaloglossus > Anomaloglossus baeobatrachus. The sequence goes on along the minus strand of NC_134362.1, from coordinate 196,060,601 downwards.
ACTCAGACCTCCACCTCAGACCTCACCTCAGACTCCACCTCAGACCCCCACCTCAGACCACCACCTCAGACCCCATCTCAGACTCCACATCAGATCCCTACCTCAGACCCCACCTCAGACCTCACCTCAGACCCCACCTCAGACCTCACCTCAGACCACCACCTCAGACCCCTACTCAGACCTCCACCTCAGACCTCCACCTCAGACCTCCACCTCAGACCTCCACCTCAGACCTCCACCTCAGACCCCCACCTCAGACCTCCACCTCAGACCCCCACCTCAGACCTACACCTCAGACCTACACCTCAGACCTCCACCTCAAACCTCCACCTCAGACCCCACCTCAGACCTCACCTCAGACCCCACCTCAGACCCCCACCTCAGACCCCACCTCAGACCCCCACCTCAGACCCCCACCTCAGACCACCACCTCAGACCCCATCTCAGACTCCACATCAGATCCCTACCTCACACCCCACCTCAGACCTCCACCTCAGACCCCCACCTCAGACTCCACCTCAGACCCCACCTCAGTTCCCCACCACAGATCCCCACCTCAGACCACCACCTCAGACCCCATCTCAGACTCCACATCAGATCCCTACCTCAGACCCCACCTCAGACCTCCACCTCAGACCCCCACCTCAGACCCCACCTCAGACCCCACCTCAGACCCCACCTCAGACCCCACCTCAGTTCCCCACCTCAGACCACCACAGACCCCCACCTCAGACCCCACCTCAGACCCCCATCTCAGACTCCACATCAGACCCCTACCTCAGACCTCCACCTCAGACCCCCACCTCAGACCCCCACCTCAGACTCCACCTCAGACCCCACCTCAGACCCCACCTCAGACCCCACCTCAGTTCCCCACCTCAGACCACCACAGACCCCACCTCTGACCCCACCTCAGACCCCCATCTCAGACTCCACATCAGACCCCTACCTCAGACCTCCACCTCAGACCCCCACCTCAGACCCCCACCTCAGACTGCACCTCAGACCCCACCTCAGACCTCACCTCAGACCCCAACCTCAGACCCCCACCTCAGACCACAACCTTAGATCCCCACCTCAGACCTCCACCTCAGTCCCCCACCTCAGACCTACACCTCAGACCTCCACCTCAGACCTCCACCTCAGACCTCCACCTCAAACCACCACCTCAGACCCCACCTCAGACCTCACCTCAGACCCCCACCTCAGACCCCTACTCAGACCTCCACCTCAGACCTCACCTCAGACTCCACCTCAGGCCCCACCTCAGACCTCACCTCAGACCCCCACCTCAGACCCCCACCTCAGACCTCCACCTCAGACCCCCACCTCAGACCTACACCTCAGACTCCACCTCAGACCTCCACCTCAAACCTCCACCTCAGACCCCACCTCAGACCTCACCTCAGACCCCCACCTCAGACCACTACTCAGACCTCCACCTCAGACCTCACCTCAGACCCCACCTCAGACCTCACCTCAGACCCCACCTCAGACCCCTACTCAGACCTCCACCTCAGACCTCACCTCAGACCCCACCTCAGACCTCACCTCGGACCTCACCTCAGACCCCACCTCAGACCTCCACCTCAGACCTACACCTCAGACCTCCACCTCAAACCTCCACCTCAGACCCCACCTCAGACCCCCACCTCAGACCCCTACTCAGACCTCCACCTCAGACCTCACCTCAGACCCCACCTCAGACCTCACCTCGGACCTCACCTCAGACCCCACCTCAGACCTCCACCTCAGACCTACACCTCAGACCCCCACCTCAGACCTCCACCCCAGACCCCACCTCAGACCCCACCTCAGACCTCCACCCCAGACCCCCACCCACCTACAGTAATCTGCACTTTTATAAAAACATCTGTCCAGGCTCTAAATGGAGAAAGTGACCAATAATGAGTGGAAAGAAACTTGATGATGGAACCTGTAGAATCCTATGGAGTGGTCACATTTCTGCTGCAGAGACGCAAAGCTTTGCTAATTGCTATAACATGTGGAGCATCTTTCAGATTTATTTTACTTGCTTACATCACGCCATTACTTCCACAGCAATTTACAGACATCATCATCATCATCGCTGTCCCCATTGGGACTCACAATCTAAATTCTCTATCAGTTGCCTTTGGAGTGTGGGAAGAAACTGGAGAACTTGGAGGAAACCCACACAAACATGGGGAGAACATACAAACTCCTGGCAGATGTTCAGCTTGATGGGGAATGAATCCAAAATCCCTGAGATTCAAATCAACAGTGCTAACCACTGAGCCACCATACAGTACTAACCATTGAGTCAAAGTATGGCGGTAACTACTAAGTCACTGTATAGTGCTAACTAGTGAGCCACCATGCAGTGCTAACCACTGAACCACTGTATAGTGCTAACCACTGAGCCACCACTGAGCCACCATACAGTACTAACCATTGAGTCAAAGTATGGTGGTAACTACTGAGTCACTGTATAGTGCTAACTAGTGAGCCACTGTATAGTGCTAACCACTGAACCACTGTATAGTGCTAACCACTGAGCTACCATACAGTGCTAACCACCGAGCTACCATATAGTGCTAACCGCTGAGCCACCCTATAGTACTAACCAATGAGCCACTGTATAGTGCTAACAGCTGAGCCACTGTATAGTGCTAACTACTGAACCACTGTACAGTGCTAACCACTGAGCCAATAAATAGTGCTAACCAATAAGCTACCATGTAGTGCTAACCACTGAGCCACCGTATAGTGATAACCACTAAGCCAACATACAGTGCTAACCACTGAGCTACCATATAGTGCTAACCACTGATTCACTGTGCAGTGCTAACCACTGAGCCACTGTATAGTGCTAACCATTGAGCAACCATACAGTGCTAACCACTGAACTTCCGTATAATACTAACCACCGAGTCATTGTAAAGTGCTAACCATTGAGCAACCATGCAGTTCTAACCATTGAGCCACCGTTTAGCGCTAACCACTGAACCAACATACAGTGCTAACCACTGAACTCCCATATAATACTAACCACCGAGTCATTGTAAAGTGCTAACCATTGAGCAACCATGCAGTTCTAACCATTGAGCCACCGTTTAGCGCTAACCACTGAACCAACATACAGTGCTAACCACTGAACTACCATATAGTACTAACCTCTAAGCCATTGTGTAGTGCTAACCACCGAGCCAGCATACAGTTCTTACCACTGAGCCACCGTATAGTGCTAACCACTGAGCCAACATACAGTGCTGACCACTGAGCCAACATACAGTGTTGACCACTGAGCCACTGTATAGTGCTAACCACTGAGACAACATACATTGCTAACCCCTGAGCCACAACATAGTGCTAACCAGTGAGCCAAAATATAGTGCTAAACACTGAGCAACCATATAGTGCTAACCACTAAGGCACTGTATAGTGGTAACCACTGAGCCACCGTGCTGCCCAATGTTAAATACCCTATAACGGCATAATCCAATTGCTCCCACCACTCTCTAGTCTTAAAATGGAAATCTGAAAGATTAAGCTGCAATATTGCAACAAGGAGGAGGATTTCAAAAAGTTTCTCAGTTGCAAATAAAGCTTGCAAAAGTGTTCATACCCTTATAATAATAAGATACAATAGCACTATAAGCAGTAAGTTTAGCGCAGACTATACTGAGGTGCATTGGGCTTCCGTCACCGTGTCCATCATTTTTGTTGTGCGCTGCGCCATTTCTTTTTGCCGCATGTATACCATCATCTCTGACGCGGCTCCGGCGTATTTATGTGCGGAGCGTAACATTATCTGCGGACATTGCTCATAATATCATTTTATCATGGTAGAGGAAGGTAATTGTGTGGTGATCCCCTCCTAAAATAATAACAACCCTGTTAGCGGTCACCCATGCGGAGCCGCGTTACCAGTGACTTATTGCAGCAATTAACAGCTATATAAGCTTTCTCCATGGAGGGAACATTGTATGTGAGAAGTGATTGTCTCACTGTCTGTATATATCTGCGGCTATTCTCTATATCCTTCCCCAGACTCCGGGGCACTTGTCCGATGCTGCTTCAGATGGACTACAAGTACATGAATGCCTGATCACCTCTTCCATTTCATTCTAACCCCTTCTTTACTGTTTGGAAGAATTCAATAAACCATAAAAGAATGTTATTAAAAGGGAAATAATGATTGGAATAGTCATAAATACATATAAGAGGGTCACATTAAAGATCTCAAATCCCTTTGGTACTGTGCAGAGATTTCTATCTCAGTCTACACAATGGCCATCAATGTTATGTACAGAAGCAAAAATCTCTGAGCAATGTCAAAAGGTTTCAGACTCATTGTTGTTGCACAGCTTCAAGCTTCCCAGTTGCAGAAGAAAGTTCACAGAGCAGATTACATGGGATAACAAGCTCTTAACTTTGTAGAGCCCTCTAGGTGCTGGGACCACTAGTCCCAGCATGCCTTGATGGCTGCATCCTACATAGAGACAGGGATGCCAGGAAGAGCGATCTATATACAGAAAAATCCTTGCACCCCTTTGATACTGCACAGAGATTGCTCTATCTTAAACAATATTCAAAACAAAGCTCTATTGAAACTAGAGGCATCTTAGATTTGCGATAATAGGCATTTGCACAGTGCCAAAGGGCTTTGCACTCCTTATACAGTAGTGACCTCCAGCTAGCTGGTGGGACCTGTGTAGACCACCATTGTCGGCGGCATTGGGTTGTGTTCAGATTGCAGATTGTGACACTCCAGCCAATGGTTCCTATGGTATCTGGGATCAACACAGGCAGACTCGGGCGTTGACCTGCTGAGTGCTGTTTCATAGGCAGGCTAGCAAGAGTTAATCTCTGCTGGTCTGCTTGCTCTTTTGATCACATGTTGTGGGGAGGCCTATCACATCTGCTCCCATCCTATTTATGCTGGTTGAATTCTACTACCCATGCTAGCTGGTGTCTGGGATCAACACAGGCAGACTCAGGCGTTGATCTGCTGAGTGCTGTTTCATAGGCAAGCTAGCAAGAGTTAATCTCTGCTTGTCTGCTTGGTCTTTTGGTCACATGTTATAGGGAAGCCTATCACATCTGCTTCCCTCCTATTTATGCTGGTTGAAGCCTTCCACCCATGCCAGCTATAGTTTATTCTATGTTGGTTTGTGAGGTGTGGTGGCCCAGACTTACTGGTGAAAGTTATGTTTATTGCTTGGTGCAGTTATGGCGTTTACTCCTATTATTTTATCCCTGCTGGCCTGCCTGCTCCTTTGATCACATGTTGTGGGGAGGCCAATCACATCTGCTCCCCTCCTATTTATGCTGGTTGAAACCTTCCACCATGCCAGCTATAATTTGTCTTTGTTGGGCTGTGAGATGTAATATACCAGACTTACTAGTGAAAGTTGTGCTTATTGCTTGGTGCGGTTGTGGAATTTACCCCTGTTGTCTTGTTGCTTCTTTCCTGCTCTTGTTTTCCTCCTGAATCTCTTATTGTCTTTACCTTTTGTGTGTGCGTGCTGTTTGACAGAGTTTTGGTTTTCCCTTGTTTGTCTTTGTCTGTGAATTTCATCACACTCCTGTCCAATCCCACCCTGGGGAGAAGGCGATGGGGAATCAGATCAGGACTGGTCAGGAGCAGAGCCAGGAAGGAGACTCAGGCCTCTCCAGCATCAGGAGTATCCCTGACGTTAGGGGTAGCATAGGGCCCCATAGCTTGGGGGACAGATTAGGAGACCTGGTTCCCTGCTATCCCATAGTCATTGTAACATTATAGCTGGCATGGGTAGAAGAATTCCACCAACATAAATAGGAGGGGAGCAGATATGATAGGTCTGTTTAGATGTGAGAGTTCTGCTCCGGAGTCTAATGTGGGTGGCTTTATATACTCTCGCTGTCTCTTAGCATTGCAGATCATTATATATAATGCTCAGCTATAGGACCCCAATACCTCAAAGCTCGTTCTGACCACTTCTTCTCCTGTCAATGCCTCCAGGCCAGTGTCACCCATGAGGAAGGGTTAACACGAGCTCTGACTACACGGCTGTCATATTAGTAGCAAAATAATTAAATGTGAAGCCCCCAAATTTCTTACATTCTCAATACCAGAAATCTCTAATTAGGGGGTGACGACGAATCCCACCGATATAATGGCCACCTACGCGTCCCCTGGATGTCAGCTCAGGAAGGCTGTTTAATCACTTGGTGCAGTCGTCTCGCTGGCCGGTCTCTAAGCTCAAGGCTATCTGTCAAAGTAGATCTTCAGCCTGTCCATGGCCCCTTTACCTGCCCCTCATATTCCCTGCCGGAGCGCGGGGGCCATCGATCTAAATGACAGGCGCTCATTTACTCACATGGGGTCAAATAAAGGACTTTCTCTAAATCCCGATCGGGGTCTTCTGGAAATATGGGATATTAATTATTTATATAGCACCAACGTATACTGCAGCGCTGTACACTGATTAGTCCACTATTAGTGCCCCTGTTACCAACCCTAACACATCTATATAGTAAATACTATTCTATAAGAAATCTACAATGTGTCAGCCCTCTGTTATTCCTCCTGGAAATATGTGATATAAATTAATGGTTACATATAGCACCAGCATATACTGCAGCGCTGTACACCGATTAATACACTATTAGTGCCCCTGTTACCACCCCTAACACATCTACATAGTAAATACTATTCTATAAGAAATCTACATTGTGTCAGCCCTCTGTTATTCCTCCTGGAAATATGTGCTATTAATTATTGGTTATTTATATAGCACCAGCATATACTGTAGCGCTGTACACAGATTAGTCCATTATTAGTGCACCTGTTACCAACCCTAACACATCAACATAGTAAATACTACTTTGTTAGAAAGTTACATTGTGTCAGCCCTCTGTTATTCCTCCTGGAAATATGTGATATAAATTAATGGTTACATATAGCACCAGCATATACTGCAGCGCTGTACACCGATTAATACACTATTAGTGCCCCTGTTACCACCCCTAACACATCTACATAGTAAATACTATTCTATAAGAAATCTACATTGTGTTAGCCCTCTGTTATTCCTCCTGGAAATATGTGCTATTAATTATTGGTTATTTATATAGCACCAGCATATACTGCAGCGCTGTACACAGATTAGTCCATTATTAGTGCACCTGTTACCAACCCTAACACATCAACATAGTAAATACTACTTTGTTAGAAAGTTACATTGTGTCAGCCCTCTGTTATTCCTCCTGGAAATATGTGATATAAATTAATGGTTACATATAGCACCAGCATATACTGCAGCGCTGTACACCGATTAATACACTATTAGTGCCCCTGTTACCACCCCTAACACATCTACATAGTAAATACTATTCTATAAGAAATCTACATTGTGTCAGCCCTCTGTTATTCCTCCTGGAAATATGTGCTATTAATTATTGGTTATTTATATAGCACCAGCATATACTGCAGCGCTGTACACAGATTAGTACACTATTAGTGCCCCTGTTATCACCCTTAACACATCTACATAGTGTATACTATTCTATAAGAAATTTACATTGTGTCAGCCCTCTGTTATTCCTCCTGGAAATATGTGATATAAATTAATGGTTATATATAGCACCAGCATATACTGCAGCGCTGTACACTGATTAGTACACTATTAGTGCCCCTGTTACCACCCTTAACACATCTACATATACTACATACTATTCTATAAGAAATCTACATTGTGCCAGCCCTCTGTTACTCCTCCTGGAAATATGTTGATAAGTGGATATTACCAGTCTGACGTTGTCCAATCAGAACTGTAATGACATCTTGGACAAGGGGGAGTGGACTAACACCCAGTTGTCAAATTATTCATGCATTTCCAGGAGGAATAAGAGAGGAACGCCCATAAAATGTTCAAAAAGTAAATATTTACTAAAAGTATTTATTAAATAAGACAATGTTATCCTCAGAGGCAGGGGCATATCTATAATAGGGGCAGGTGGTTTTAATCACACATGGGCCCTGGCGTCTAGAGGGGCCCCAAAAGGTTCCTTTGCCCCATATAAAAAGTCTGTTATAGTTGGAGATTTTGCATTGGGGCCACTGACCAGAGGAGCTTTTAAGTACAAATGTAAGATCTGTCATTGGGCTCTCATATAGAATCTCTTCATGCTGAATTGTGGTGTAGATGAGGCTGCAGTATGTCCCATTTCCAGCCTCAGAGCTGCGCTCCATCTATCAGCCATGCAGTTCCCACAGTCGCCGCTAGAGGGCGCTGTCGGGCAAGCCAGAGCTGGCGGCGGGGGCGCGCACTGGGGAGAGGCGCGTCCCCGCCGCCTCAGCTCATCCCTCCTCGTGTAGCCGGCAGGACCCGGGCAGTGTGGTCTGTCCTGCAGAGCGGAGACCCCCAGAGCGGCGCTCCCCGGCGGAGCCCCCCGCAGTCACACAGCCGGGCACTGACACTTGCCACAACTTCACAGCCTGAGCGCCGGGACCTGCTGAGGAGGAGGATGCCACAGCCCCGGAGCGGGCAGCGCACACACAGCTGCATGTGACTGGCATCTCACAGCGGGCACCGCGCTCCGCCCTGCCTGACAGCCGCGCTCCAGGTGGGTCCGTGCATCCCGGGCCATGCCCTCCCTGTGCCCACCTCACTGGCACCCGGGAACTTTACCGTGGGCAGCGGACTAGTCAGTGACTGGGGCAAGCGCCAGGAGCAGCACTGCCAGCATCCGCGCCAAATGGGAAAAGTTACTGGGAACAGCGGAGTCTGTGTCTGCACCCACCGGGCAGGAGGGGGCACAGGTGGCAATGACAGGGGAGTCACCAGAGGAGGCAGTCACCGGGCAGGAGGGGGCACAGGTGGCAATGACAGGGGAGTCACCAGAGGAGGCAGTCACCGGGCAGGAGGGGGCACAGGTGGCAATGACAGGGGGGGCACCAGGGGAGGCAGTCACCGGGCAGGAGGGGGCACAGGTGGCAATGACAGGGGGGCACCAGAGGAGGCAGTCACCGGGCAGGAGGGGGCACAGGTGGCAATGACAGGGGGGGCACCAGAGGAGGCAGTCACCGGGCAGGAGGGGGCACAGGTGGCAATGACAGGGGGGTCACCAGGGGAGGCAGTCACCGGGCAGGAGGGGGCACAGGTGGCAATGACAGGGGGGGTACCAGGGGAGGCAGTCACCGGGCAGGAGGGGGCACAGGTGCCAATAATAGAGTGGGCACCAGGAGAGGCAGTCACCAGGCAGGAGGGGGCACAGGTGCCAATAATAGAGTGGGCACCAGGGGAGGCAGTCACCAGGCAGGAGGGGGCACAGGTGGCAATGACAGGGGGGTCACCAGGGGAGGCAGTCACCGGGCAGGAGGGGGCACAGGTGGCAATGACAGGGGGGTCACCAGGGGAGGCAGTCACCGGGCAGGAGGGGGCACAGGTGGCAATGACAGGGGGGTCACCAGGGGAGGCAGTCACCGGGCAGGAGGGGGCACAGGTGCCAATAATAGAGTGGGCACCATGGGAGGCAGTCACCGGGCAGGAGGGGGCACAGGTGGCAATGACAGGGGGGTCACCAGGGGAGCCAGTCACCAGGCAGGAGGGGGCACCAGGGGAGGCAGTCACCGGGCAGGAGGGGGCACAGGTGCCAATGGTAGGGTGGTCACCAGGAGAAGCAACTACTGGGCAGGAGGGGGCACAAGTGCCAGTGGTAGGGTGGTCACCAGGAGAAACAGTCACTGGGCAGGAGGGGGCACAGGTGGCAATGGCATGGTGGGCACCGGCGGAGGCAGTCACCGGGCAGGAGGGGGCATAGGTGGCAATGGTAGGGTGGGCACCAGGAGAAGTTGTCACAGGGCAGGAGGGGGCACAGGTGGCACTGACAGGGTGCACACCTGGAGAAGCAGTCACCGGGCAAGATTGGGGAACAGGTGCCAATGGTAGGGTGCGTACCTGGAAAAGCAGTCACTGGGCAGAAGGGGGGCAGAGGTGCCAATGGCAGGGTGGGCACCTGGAGAAGCAGTCACCAGGCAAGAGTGGGGCACAGGTGCCAATGGCAGGGTGGACACCAGGAAAAGCAGTGGCAATGGTAAAGGTGGCGATGGCAGGGTGGGCACCAGGAGAAGTTCACACATCCTATGCCTGCATTACAGTGCTGGATATATACATGGTAGAAATATATAATATATATATATATATATATATATATATATATATATATATATATTGTTTTATTTGAGATAAAAAAGATAGCTATGTGTGTGTATATATTTATTATATATGTAGGTTTAGATATTTACTATATGTGTTTTACTATACATATTGTTATATTGTTTTAATTAGATACCTACTAGATCTATTTTTGACATATATTAGTGTGGTGTTTTCTCTCCATCCAGATATATCAGCTGAGAGCCTGATTGTTAGTTTAGCAACTTTTCTACTAACTGTTCATCATGGGGGCTCACTTATGACTGTGTCTATCTATCTATCCCTCTATCTATCTATCCCTCTATCTATCTATCCCTCTATCTATCTATCCCTCTATCTATCTATCCCTCTATCTATCTATCCCTCTATCTATCTATCCCTCTATCTATCTATCCCTCTATCTATCTATCCCTCTATCTATCTATCCCTCTATCTATCTATCCCTCTATCTATCTATCCCTCTATCTATCTATCCCTCTATCTATCTATCCCTCTATCTATCTATCCCTCTATCTATCTATCCCTCTATCTATCTATCCCTCTATCTATCTATCCCTCTATCTATCTATCCCTCTATCTATCTATCCCTCTATCTATCTATCCCTCTATCTATCTATCCCTCTATCTATCTATCCCTCTATCTATCTATCCCTCTATCTATCTATCCCTCTATCTATCTATCCCTCTATCTATCTATCCCTCTATCTATCTATCCCTCTATCTATCTATCCCTCTATCTATCTATCCCTCTATCTATCTATCCCTCTATCTATCTATCCATCCATCTATCCCTCTATCTATCTATCCCTCTATCTATCTATCTATCCATCCATCTATCTATCCCTCTATCTATCTATCCCTCTATCTATCTATCCATCCATCTATCCCTCTATCTATCTATCCCTCTATCTATCTATCCCTCTATCTATCTATCCCTCTATCTATCTATCCATCTATCTATCTATCCATCCCAATGTCTGTCTCTATCTTCTCTCTCTCTTTCCATCTTTCCGTCTGTCTCTCATGGAGATTGAGCCCAGTTGTCCCCGATAGCCGGACTGCCTCATTCTTGGGGTGATCCGGGGTCCCCCATCTCTGCATTATTGTGTATTTATTAGATATTTTGCAGCCTCTCTTTTCCTATTAATGAAAGTTTCAGAGTTTTTTTGTGTTTTCGGTCCATGCGTTGACTGACAGCACTCTGACCAATAATAGTTTAAAGGGTTAATCCCGTCATTACAGATGGATATTGTTGGGTAGGGTTTGCACTTTGGAAGTACACGACTCTCTCTTCTCAGACCTACAAGTGACAATTTCCCCCTTTTTACAATAGTGAATGTTGAGCATAAACTTATGGACGTGCTTAATTATGCAAACGAGGTTATAAAGTATGCCATTTCCATGTAGCGCAGCACCTTGGGGCATTGCCCGGAAATGTCATTTTGCTGCCCTGGCTGAAACGTGTAATGTGTCCAGTAAGTCGTAAAATGTTACAGGGCACTAAATCAGACGTCTTGTTGAAAGATCAATATATTCGTGGCCAAACGGCTGCATGTTCTTGTTCCTTTATCATCCTATAATGTCTTAAATAGCACCCCCCTACCCCCCGAAAAGGACTGATGACCCCCAGATCCATTATTTTTATCCTTACTATTACATTTTCAAACACATCTGTAAGTTCTTTTGTTGCATTTACTCCGTCTCCATCAGTCCCGTAGACTTTGAAAGGAGCATCAGGTTACGTACCCCATTCAGACATGAGGTTCGGAGCTGCGGTTTTTGAGCTATTGGAGGTCCAAGAAATGGCATCAAGTATTTTTTAATTTTGGGAAAGCTGGATTGAAGAATATGACTCCGCATTACACCTCCTTCGTGGTTTGTCATTCTACTTTCCCAGCCTCCTAAATTTGTCATTTGCCTAAAGCTTCCTTCACACTAACATTTGCGTGGTCCGTGGTGAAGGTGTGCATGTGTGTTTTATGTGTGTAGTCCCTGTGACATCCGGATAGCACGCGGACAGCGTGAGCGATATACTAACCTGTCTTCGGCGCTGCTGTTACTTCTGGGTCTGCAGTGAATATGCATGAGGCATAATGAGCAGGACAGGAAGCGACAGCAGCGCCGGAGACAGGTAAGTATAATTTTTAAAAAAAATTATTTTATGTGACCTGTGTTTTCTCTGGTACGTGTCACACGGATCACATTAGTGTGCGTTCTGCATGACACCTGTGCTGGCAGAAAACAGATTTGTCGCTATATGGAGCACACAAGCATGTGTGTGCTCCACATGGACACATGGTCAGTGTCAAAACATGCATGTGTGTGCAAACCCATTGTTTTTAATGGGTCTACATATATTCGTCTCCGGTACATGTGAAAACGGACGTCGCACCTACCGGATGTGTGCACGCTCTAAATTAGGCGTTAATTGTATTGGTGAAGAGGCACCAGAATGCATCAATTGTAGAGTTCCCTGCTGTACACTAACAACTATATCAGAAAACTGACTACAAATGTGAACAGGCGCCAGCGTACACTGTCAAGCTGCACTGACATGTATATAAACCAGAGGAGCGTTAAGCTCTGTGCAGACTGCGCGTTTTTATCACTTTTTTTTTTTATGTGTTTGGGGTGCAGTTTTGTGCCAGCAAAGTCAATGAGAATCCTGAAGTTTTGTGCACATTACTTTTTTTTTTTTCCCTTGCAGATTTGGTGCAGCAATAACTCTGCGGCGTGTCAATTCTTTTAGCATTGTTGCAGTGTTTTTCAACCCCAGAATGCCTAGAAAACGCTTTAAAAAAATCACATTAAAAAATCCCCCAAAAAACGGAAAAAATGCGCTTTTTTTTTCTTTTTCTTCTATTAGATGCAGATTTAGTGCAGAAATTTCTACAAGCATCTAGTCAGCGTTTGCACAAAGCCTTACAAATTTAGGGTATGTTTGCACGCTGCAGAAATTTTCTGCACCAAAAAACGTGGTGTTTGGTGCGTTTTTTTGTGAAATCAATGGCTGGAAGGGCTAAAAAAACGCTGGAAAAAAATGCATCGGCAATTGACATGCTGTTTTTTTTTTCTGCAAGGAAAAGAGAAGCAAGTATTCCAGACTTTGCTTGGATAAGGCTAGTTTCACACTTGCGTTCAGCGCATTCCGTCACTATGGAGAATAGCGCAGTCCGTTAACGCACTGCGCTATTCTCCATAGACTTGTATGGACGACGCACTGTAACGCAAGTGTCTGCGTTGCATCCGCTGGACGACGCAGCGTCGGGCGGATGGAACGCTGCATGTAACGTTTTTCTGCGCTTGGCGGAGTGTCAAAAAAAGCAACCTGCAGGAATCCGTTAGGCGTCCGTTGTTTTTATAATGGACGCCTATGGTGGCGGATTCCGTTAGAATGCGTCATTTGACGGATTCCGTTAACGCAGCTGTGCTCCGATGTGTAAAGACAAGGAAAAAAAAACTACAATGGATTGCGTTATTTTGTACGATCTGTAGCATGCGTTGTGCCACTATATGCAACGCATCCGTTGCATGCGTCACCCAACGCAATGCTACGGATCCCGTCCAACGCACGTGTGAAACTAGCCTAAGGAGAGGCATGCAGATTTGAGCAAAAAATTGCACACGAAAAAAGCGGCAAAAACGCATCAAAATGCTTAATAGTTGCTTGTGCCTCTTATATGATTCTATACTTCCTTGTGTTCCCCTTTAATCTACATACCTCCTCCCTGTGGCACAGTGGCCGCTGTATACAGATCCCGACCAAAGTTCAGCGAAATCAATGGCAGAGAATAGGTTATTTTAATTAAAAATGGAAGCAATCGCCTCATTTCAAGGGGGTTTCCATCCCGTTCCTTCTTACGGGCTGGGAGTTGACTCGGTTTAATTAAAGAGCGGTACGCAGCCCCATAGATGTCTGGATAAAGTTTCTAAAGCCGGATCCCCTGAAGGTAGAAGCTGTAAACGTTTCCTCCAGCTCCAAGGACCTCGTATAACTCTGCTGCTTGTTTGTTTATTATACCTGGATCTATAGGGAATTGCGCTTTTAATCCCATAGCCGGCAGCTATGTACTCTGCAAAACCAATGAGTTTTCTCGTTTTCGCTCCGTGACCGAGGTCCTATATTTTTTTTCATCCCTTTGCTGTAATGCACCATGAAATATGATAGATTTTTATTGGATGATGATAGTGTAGATTACAAGTCACAGACGCTGGTGTCAGGTGTGAATTCCCTCCTGGAAATGATAGAGTTTTAATGAAAGGCTCGCTGACACCTGCTGCCTGGAAGCCGGGGACCAGCAGATTGCAGGGATGAATGTGCGGATGGAGTGTCAGCTCTTGTGCCGAAAGACACAGTAATCATTGGATTTGTTTTGCAGCTTTTCAATATGCTTTGTTTTATTTTCCCACCATTCTTCAAAAGCTCTGATTGCTGTCAGTGAATCCAAATATTGAGAATTGAATGCTGACTTACGCCCCCTTCACATACACATGTGGCATCCGTTGTTTTTTTCATGGATACCCCTCATACACATGTCCATGTTTTCACACGTACCCCAAGGAGACGACGTGTCCGTTTTTTTCTGGCAACTTGGATGACAAGGCAGAATACAAGTCTATGGGTCCGTGAAAAGCACATATAGGATGTAGATGGCATTCGTGTGCCGTCCATGTGGTGTATGTGTTTGATATTGAAATTATAGGACAAGCTTTGTAATTTCAATCTTTTTTTTTTATTCGGACCGGAAGGATACAGATGGCACACTGACGACACGCAGATGGAAAACACTGATGGTAAAAATGGGCCCACGGTTGACACACTGATGGAAAAATTGGGCACATGGATGGTAAAAAAGGGGCACACGGATGATACACTGATGGTAAAAAGGGGCACACGGATGACACACTGATGGAAAAATTGGGCACATGGATGGTAAAAAGGGGCACACGGGATGATACACTGATGGTAAAAAGGGGCACACGGATGACACACTGATGGAAAAATTGGGCACATGGATGGTAAAAATGGGCACACAGATTACACACATGGTAAAAGTGGGCACACGAATGACACACGGATGGAAAACATGGATGATAAAAATGGGCACACAGGTGACACACTGGTTAAAATGGGAGCACGGATGATACACTGATGGTAAAAATGGGCACACGAATGGCATACTGATGGTAAAAATTGGGCACACGGATGACCTTCTAATGGTAAAAATTGGGCACACGGATGACACACTGATGGTAAAAATTGCACACACGGGTGACGCTGATTGTAAAAATGGGCACACAGGTGACACACTGATGGTAAAAATGGGCACACAGATTACACACATGGTAAAAGTGGGCACACGAATGACACACGGATGGAAAACATGGATGGTAAAAATGGGCACACAGGTGACACACTGGTTAAAATGGGAGCACGGATGATACACTGATGGTAAAAATGGGCACACGAATGACACACTGATGGTAAAAATTGGGCACATGGATGACCTTCTAATGGTAAAAATTGGGCACACGGATGACACACTGATGGTAAAAATTGCACACACGGGTGACGCTTATTGTAAAAATGGGCACACAGGTGATACGCTGATGGTAAAAATGGGCACACAGGTGATACGCTGATGGTAAAAATGGACACAAAGGTGACACACTGATGGTAAAAATGGGCACACGGGTGAAACACTGATGGTAAAAATGGGCACACGGGTGACACACTGATGGTAAAAATGGGCACACGGGTGAAACACTGATGGTAAAAATGGGCACACGGGTGACACACTGATGGTAAAAATGGGCACACGGGTGAAACACTGATGGTAAAAATGGGCACATGGGTGACACACTGATGGTAAAAATGGGCACACGGGTGAAACACTGATGGTAAAAATGGGCACACGGGTGACACACTGATGGTAAAAATGGGCACACGGGTGACACTGATGGTAAAAATGGGCACACGAATGACACACTGATGGTAAAAATGGGCACATGGGTGACACACTGATGGTAAAAATGGGCACACGGGTGACACACTGATGGTAAAAATGGGCACACGGTTGACACACTGATGGTAAAAATGGGCACACGGGTGAAACAGTGATGGTAAAAATGGGCACATGGGTGACACACTGATGGTAAAAATGGGCACACGGGTGAAACACTGATGGTAAAAATGGGCACACGGGTGAAACACTGATGGTAAAAATGGGCACACGGGTGACACACTGATGGTAAAAATGGGCACACAGATTACACACATGGTAAAAGTGGGCACACGAATGACAAACATGGATGGTAAAAATGGGCACACAGGTGACACACTGGTTAAAATGGGAGCACGGATGATACACTGATGGTAAAAATGGGCACACGAATGACACACTGATGGTAAAAATTGGGCACATGGATGACCTTCTAATGGTAAAAATTGGGCACACGGATGACACACTGATGGTAAAAATTGCACACACGGGTGACGCTTATTATAAAAATGGGCACACAGGTGATACGCTGATGGTAAAAATGGGCACACAGGTGATACGCTGATGGTAAAAATGGACACAAAGGTGACACACTGATGGTAAAAATGGGCACACGGGTGAAACACTGATGGTAAAAATGGGCACACGGGTGACACACTGATGGTAAAAATGGGCACACGGGTGAAACACTGATGGTAAAAATGGGCACATGGGTGACACACTGATGGTAAAAATGGGCACACGGGTGAAACACTGATGGTAAAAATTGCACACACGGGTGACGCTTATTATAAAAATGGGCACACAGGTGATACGCTGATGGTAAAAATGGGCACACAGGTGATACGCTGATGGTAAAAATGGACACAAAGGTGACACACTGATGGTAAAAATGGGCACACGGGTGAAACACTGATGGTAAAAATGGGCACACGGGTGACACACTGATGGTAAAAATGGGCACACGGGTGAAACACTGATGGTAAAAATGGGCACATGGGTGACACACTGATGGTAAAAATGGGCACACGGGTGACACACTGATGGTAAAAATGGGCACACGGGTGACACACTGATGGTAAAAATGGGCACACGGGTGACACACTGATGGTAAAAATGGGCACACGAATGACACACTGATGGTAAAAATGGGCACATGGGTGACACACTGATGGTAAAAATGGGCACACGGGTGACACACTGATGGTAAAAATGGGCACACGGGTGACACACTGATGGTAAAAATGGGCACATGGGTGACACACTGATGGTAAAAATGGGCACACGGGTGAAACACTGATGGTAAAAATGGGCACATGGGTGACACACTGATGGTAAAAATTGGGCACACGGATGACCACACTCATGGAAAACAAATTATGACATTGGTACTGGTCTTTACGTACGTGTTTTATATTCACATGTGAAGGAGGCTTTAGTGTGTACAGACGACATCTTTTATACTCAGGCGAGTGTTGTCAAGCACAAGATGCTTCAGGAAACCCTGGCTTTTTTTCCCTGAATTCTTTTGTCGTTTTTTGTCATTTTTTTTCCTACAGTTTTGGCCTTGAGTGGTTTTTGTTTTGTTTTTTTGGAGGGGGGGATTTTTTTTCCAGGCAATTTCTGAATCAGAATCTGTCTGAAAAAGTCGTCGTGTGCACTGTTCAGGGCTCGAACACAGACTTTTCATGGAGGTCCATGTCGGAGTTTGGGTGCTGTATATATGCTAATAAAGTTTTTTGAAAGGGAACCTCACACCATTTTTTGAATTATTCATTTAAATAATTAAAATAAATGGCTGTAAAATGGTCACAGTAAGGGCTAGGGGACTGCAAAAGGAAGCAAAATGGGGGTAACAGCAGGAGAATTGCACTGCAAACAAATGTGGATATGGAATAAATTTAAAAAATTATGTAGGCCCCCCCCCCTATTTTTAATAACCAGTGCAAGTAAAGCAGACAGCTGGGGGCTGAAATTATTAGGCTGGGAAGGCCGTTGGTTATTTGGGATGCCAATGTATGTAAATGCTGTGGAATTAATAGCGCTATATAAATGAATAAATATATATGATCACTTCTGGGTTGGCTGTGGGCTACTATTTTTAGACTGTGTAGGGTCAAATAACCATGGCCCTTACCAGCCCCTAGCTGTCTGCTTTACCTTGGCTAGTTATCAGAAATATGGGGGACCCCACACTTTTTTAAAAAAAAATTAAATAATTTAAAAAATGGTGTTGACCACTACTATTTTTGAGGGGGCAGCTTTCTGCTTTACCTGCGCTGGTTAGGAAAAATAGGGGGAACCCACAATTTTTTTTATAACTGTATTCCCTATTCCCATTTGTTTGCAGGTCAATGACCCCCTTTTTGCTTCCTTTTCCAGCCCCCTTACTGCAACCATTTTACAGTTATTTTACAGCACCAAAGTTCGGATCCCATTGACTTATATGGGTCCAGGGACAAATCGGGGTCCCGAACTGATATTTTCAGCTAAAATCCAGCCGAAATGGGCAAACCCGAACTTACACGGGTCTGCTCATCCATAGTTGTGGCAATTGTATCCCATAAGGACTCGTTCAGACTCCTGTGGATTTTGGTAAGATCTTGGACCACAATGCATGCAGTGGGCACCGGTTTGGGAGAGCTGAGGCCAGTCTGTGCTTGGACCGATTGGCACGGACATGTAATTTAGCCATGGCCTGCCCTGCGTTTGCCTGGAGTTACAAGCTTGCTGCTGATACAGTATATCACAAAAGTGAGTACACCCCAGTGTGCCAGTAACGTGGGACTGGTTACCCCCTTTTTTATTTTATTAATATTGTTCCTGACTGTCAGACCCTCATCAATTGAACATTTGAATGTTTACTGTCAACTAGGCCTCATGTCCTGACGATAAATTTTCCTTGTTGTCCATAGCAACCAATCACAGCGCAGCTTTCATTCCACCAGAGCTGTTTACAAAAATGAAACCTAACCTGTGATTGGTTGCTATGGCCACTTGGAGGCCTATTAACCTCTTTTTCGGAACATTATCTGAATGGTGCCTTTCAAAATTACTTCTCGCCCGCCCCCCCCCCAAAAAAAACAAGCACTAAAAGAAAAATGTAAAAACATAAGACTCGAAGGAATGGGAGTGAAAAAAAAAAAGGGAAATGGCCGAGGGTGAAAAATAAAGCGGTTGCCCATAGCAACCAGTCGAGTTCTACCTCTCTCTTGTTTTCGGTGCTAAATGAGAGCAGCCATCTAATTGGTTGCCATGGGCAACTTGACGGATTTGGGTGCGTGCGGGTGTAAAGTCGATAGCGGCTCAGATGGATTGTGGGAATCTCAGGTGGACGGGGGTAATAGACGGCACGACAGATCCTTTGGGAATGAAGTGTTACGCCAGGCAGACAATTAAAATCCGTCTCCTTGCACCTGATGCTGCGGCGTCTGACCCGGCTCTTCCTTGTTAGTCGTGTTTTCTCCTCATCGGAGAAAGTGCAGGAGTGCGAGTGCGATCACATGGCCGCCTTAATTATTTATGGCCGCACATCAATCAAGAAGTGCGGATAATTTATTTATAGGTAGTCACGGCCGGGCGCAGAGGACGCCGCTCCTCCATACTGCGGCTACGGAGCCAAAATTGTCACCAATCACACTAAACTCTGCTTTTTTTACTTTCTTACTTTGCTTGTTTTTACGGGATTTGATTTTAAAGTCATTTCTCATTCATGATTTTTTATTATTTTTTTAATACAGCAAAGGATAAAGGGAAAACTGTCTTTAGGCCCTGTACACACACTGCAGTTTTTTTTCTCCAGCGGAAAACGGTCCTTTGGCCGAAAAAACGCGTTTTTGGTGCGTTTTTTCCCATGCGTTTTACACTGTATGCAGAATTATTAGGCAAGTTGTATGTTAGAGGATTTATTTTATTATTGATCAACAACTATGTTCTCAATTAACCCAAAATACTGATAAATATCAAAGCTTAATATTTTTGGCAGTTGGAGTGGGGTTTTTTTAGATTTGGTATCTTAGGAGGAGATCTGTTTGTGCAGGTAACTATTACTGTGCAGAATTATTAGGCAACTTTAATAAAAACCAAATCTATTCCCATCTCACTTGTTTATTTTCACCAGGTAAACCAATATAACTGCACAAAATTTAGAAATAAACATTTCTGACATGCAAAAACAAAACCCAAAACAATTAGTGACCAATATAGCCCCCTTTCTTTCTGATGACACTCACCAGCCGACCATCCATAGATTCTGTCATTGCTTGATCTGTTTACGACCACCACAGCCTCCAGACACTGCTCCCAGAGGTGCACTGTTTTCCCTTCCTGTAGATCTCACATTTTATGAGGGACCACAGGTTCTCTATGGGGTTCAGATCAGGTGAACAAGGGAGCCATGTCATTATTTTTTCATCTTTTAGACCTTTACTGGCCAGCCACGCTGTGGAGTAGGTGGATGCATGTGATGGAGCATTGTCCTGCATGAAAATCATGTTTTTCTTGAACGATACCGACTTCTTCCTGTACCACTGCTTGAAGAAGTTGTCTTCATGAAACTGGCAGTAGATCTGGGAGTTGAGCTTCACTCCATCCTTAACCTGAAAAGGTCCCACAAGTTGATCTTTGATGATACCAGCCCATACCAGTGCCCACCTCTACCTTGCTGGCGTCTGAGTCGGAGTGGAGCTCTCTGCCCTTTACTGATCCAGCCTCTGGCCCATCCATCTGCCCATCAAGAGTCACTCTCATTTCATCAGTCCATAAAACCTGTGAAAAATCAGTCTTAAGATATTTCTTGGCCCAGTCTTGGTGTTTTGTCTTATGTTTCTTGTTCAGAGGTGGTCATTTTTCAGCCTTCCTTACCTTGGCCATGTCCCTGAGTATGGCACACCTTGTGCTTTTTGATACTCCAGTAACGTTGCAGCTCTGAAATATGGACAAGCTGGTGGCAAATGGCATCTTGGCAGCTTCACGCTTGATTTTCCTCAATTCATGGGCAGTTATTTTGCACCTTTTTTGCTCAACATGCTTCTTGCGACCCTGTTGGCTATTTGCCATGAAAAGCTTGATTGTTCGGTGATCACGCCTCAAACGTTTGGCAATTTCAAGATTGCTGCATCCCTCTGCAAGACATCTCACAATTGTGGACTTTTCAGAGCCCGTCCAATCTCTCTTCTGACCCATTTTGCCAAAGGAAAGGAAGCTGCCTAATAATTAAGCACAGGATGTTGATGTCATTACACCGCACCCCTCCTCATTACAGAGGTGCACATCACCTGATTTACTTCATTGGTAGTTGGCTCTCAGCCTATACAGCTTGGAGTAGGATGACATGTATAAAAAGTATCATGTGATCAAAATACTCATTTGCCTAATAATTCCGCACACAGTCTATTAACATTGTCAATGTAAATCGCAATAAAGAAGTGACTTGCTACTTCTTTTTTCTGCAACCAAAACTGCAGGCAAAATAAGAAGCAAAGTGCACACAGACTTTTGGATTTCTTAAAGACTTTGCTGGGGAAGGTCATACATGCAGTTTAGGACCACAAACTGCACCAAAAAAGCAGCGTGCGCACATCAGATTCTCAAAAAAACGTATTATTAGGCCCTGTGCGCACAGTGCTGTTTTTGCTGCGTTTTTGGTGCAGTTTGTTGCCCTAAACTGCATGTATGACCTTCCCCAGAAAAGTCTATGAGAATTCAGAAACGCTGTGCGCATGTTGCTTCTTTTATGCCTGCAGTTTTGGGTGCAGAAAAAAGAAGTAGCATGTCTCTTCTTTTCTGCGTTTTTCCATAGAATTTAGGGAAAAAAACCCACACCAAAATGTAGCAAAAACGCATGTAATTTTGATGCTTTTTTTCGGCCACAGGGTGCGTTTTTCCGCTGGAGAAACAAAACTGCAGTGTGCGCACATACCCTTACAGCAAAGGATGGAGGGAAAACTGTCCATAGATTACCACATCCTCAAAGAACGGATGGTTTGTGCCTTATTTAGA
Source organism: Anomaloglossus baeobatrachus (assembly GCF_048569485.1). Classification (NCBI taxonomy): domain Eukaryota; kingdom Metazoa; phylum Chordata; class Amphibia; order Anura; family Aromobatidae; genus Anomaloglossus; species Anomaloglossus baeobatrachus. The sequence goes on along the minus strand of NC_134362.1, from coordinate 196,038,415 downwards.
GAATAATATTCACTTATATAGCGCCATTAATTCCACAGCACTTTGCATATATTCGCAACACTGTCCCCATTGGGGCTCCCAAACTAAACCTAAAAGCGTATTTACATATGACGAAGCAACAAAAAATACATTAAAGACGTTACCTACTACTTGGGATAGGTCATCAATGTCTAATCGGCCGGCGTCCGACCCCCATAGCCCTGCCAATCAGTCACCGGAAATGCTCAGTTCCGGAGCTGACCCTTTAACTGATTGCGACCGGGTACTGCACATTTTATTGATTTGAATGGGAGGCGTATATACAGTGACCCGGACGCTATCAAAGGATAGGGCAGTTCCAGAAATGAGCATTTTCTGCTGCCAGCAGTGGCACCGAGAGCAGCTAAGTCGGACCTAGGTCCATCTAATTCAACCTTCCTCCACCAATTATATATTTTGTCCCTAAATGATTTATAACAGACAATGTTGTGTAGTGAGGAAATCATCCAGCCCTGGTGTAAAAGCTGTTATAGTATCAGCCATTTTTACCTCTTGAGGTAGGGCATTCCACAGTCTGACTGCTCTAACTGTAAAGAACCCTTTCCTATTTATCTGCTGGAGCATTCCACAGTCTGACCGCTCTAACTGTAAAGAACCCTTTCCTATTTATCTGCTGGAGCATTCACCAGCCTGACTGCTCCAACTGTAAAGAACCCTTTCCTATTTAGCTGCTGGAGCATTCACCAGCCTGACTGCTCCAACTGTAAAGAACCCTTTCCTATTTAGCTGCCGGAATCGCGTTTCTTCCACTTGCAGTGAATACCCCCTAGTCCTTAGTATTGTCTTAGGAAGGAATAAGTCATGTTCCAGTCCTTTATATTGACCACACTTATTTATACAAATGAATGAGATCTCCTCTGAGACGTCTTTTTTCCTAAGCTAAGCAAATCTAACTTTTTCAACCTTTCATCATATGGGAGGCCTCCATTCCTTGTCAAAAGCAAGCAGCTTTATTTGGAGTTTATTGCACACCAAAAAAAAAACCTGCAGCATCAAATATGGAATAAAAACACGTTTAAAAAAATGCAATGAAAAAACGCAAATAACCTAATCTACATAATAAGTGCAGAAATTCTAAACCCTCAAAACTCCCCAAAAGATGATCATGGGAACGTAGATTTGTAGCATTAATAATAATAATAATAATAATAATAATAATAATAATAATATTATATTTATAATATATATAAATATTATATGTGATATATATATGTATGTATGTATGTGTGTGTGTGTGTGTATATATATATATATATATATATATATATATATATATATATATATAAACATTTTTTTTTTTTTTTCGCAGGATGAGTTGTAGTTTTGAACAGCAACATTAAATTTATCATTTGGTGTACTGAAAAATAAAGGAATTCCACTATTGTATTTTTTGCCTTTCTACGGTATTTTTGGTGCGGTAAAAATGACTTGGTATATGGTTCTCTGCGATAATACAATTACACCGATAACATACTTTATAAGTTATATATTTCTTTAGTTTTTTAGGAAAAAAAAATTGAGATCCATAAAGTTTGTATTTCGGTGGAGCTGTGTGAAGGCTTATTTCTGAGCACCGAACTGTAGTTTTTATTGATACCATTTTGGGATACATATAATATTTTGAGAGGTTTTTTTGGTGAATTTACGGAGAAAAAGTGCATCGCTCTAGTTTGACACAATAGCATTTTTTTAATGCTTTTGTACATACTTATATTCTTGCTTTATCTTTTAATCCCTCCCAAAACGACTTGAACCTGTGATTAATTCACTTTACTATATATTCTAATACTAAAATATTGCAGTATAAATAATTGTCACGGGGTCCTTCTCCAATATCACACAATCAACAGAGTGAGAGATGATTGAACAATCCAAATAAGATTTATTCCAAGCAAGTCAGAAGGTCCATAAAATAATCCACTACACAGAGGGTAAAATAGTCCAGTAATGGGATAAATGTCCCGCAGATGAGTCACAATTCTCCAGAAGTCCTTTCCAGTCAAATGGGGGTTTCTCAGCGGCTCCCATGGGTGCTGCCTGTAGCTGCAGCTTCTCCCCCAGAGGATCAATCTTACTCCTTGTCTCTTGAAGATCTCCCAGGTAAGCAGAGAGTTTAGGCCCCCTCTTCCAGAACAAAAGCCCAGCAGGGGGTGATTTAAACCTGAAAATAGGACAATGTACACACAGGGAATACAGAATGGACTGAGCAGCACACCCAAAATACGAACCTAAACAATATTATACACAACCCCCCATATTCCACCATCACAATAATATTACTGATGTCCTATTAAAAGGCAGGAGCACCAAGATGACAGTGAAGGGGATCTTCATGAAGCCCCTGATTGCCATTGTTTCTAATTTTTTCTCTGTGATTACACCGAAAATTGTGACACAAAACAGCAGTAATCCGAGCTCCAGTCGCTGCTGATAGAGGAATGTGGTGGCTGTATGACACAGCCGACACCTGCCCAGTATTATGCGGCCTCTGCTCCCAGTGTGTCCTGTTTCCAAAAGGGGTTAAAATTTGTTTTTTAGCCTACAATTATAGGAATTTGTAACTCTTACTGTCTTTTGATGTTGATTTAGGACCACAAACAAATCAAAGATGAAAGAGAGAGTGTAAAAGCCAAATGATGCAAAAAAAATTTAATGAAGCCCAATTGCAAAAATTATTTCTACCCCCAAATAGATGAAAAATGCAGCCAAAGAGTGCAGAATAGTGGCCATTACCTGTACTGATACATTGTAACGACCTGTCATCTAACCAGAGATGCTGTAAATCTTTATGGTCCTTTCAGCCTCTGGACATAGACAAGAATGTTACTCTTCATTCACAGGCAGCCGAAAGCTTCAAGGCGAAGAAGAATTTAAGTACAAAAAGTATGTCAAAAAGTTGGATAATTTATTACAAGAATTGAAGGAGTGTTTCCATCTCAGACATTTTATGTCATTCTGGCCTATAGGGATTCACCGTGGCGCCATATAGCATATGTTTTCCATTGGTAGAGTTATTAAAGAGATTATACTCCTTTGCAACTGTAAAAGCTTCCAAGATTTTTGACTTAACAGTTATCACTGCATGCACAATCATACAGTCATGTGGTGTCCGACTATAGAAGGTCACAGTGTTTGGCTGCACAAACTGCTCCCTGACCTTCTATCATTCCTGCTTGGTTTAAATTCTTTTTCTCTTTAGGACCCTGCGGATTTCCGCAGCCTGTCAGCTGCCATTCATCAGTACTTTCCTTTTCTTTATATAACTTCACTTTCTATTACTCGGTGCTGGTGATATTTGATACATCTTTATCATGTCTTCAGTGCAAGCAGGTGGCTTGCATACATCAGGACAATCTTGGTGGTTGTTGCAGCTTCTCTCCCTGAGACAAGTAGAGATATGTTGTATGTGGTTTTCCCTTGTTTGTTATCCCTGTGTGTCTTGTAGTGCATAGTGGGGTTGACGAAGAGCTCATCCCATCTACTCCCAACTTCGGGCCCAGATCAGGGTCAGGTATCCAGCTCGGCGCATAGGTGCGGAACCTGCCTAATGGGGTTGACGAAGAGTTCATCCCATCTGCTCCATACCTAGGGCCCAGATCAAGGTCAGCCTAGGGTCAGATATCCAGCTTGGTACATAGTTGTGGAACCTGCCTAATGGGGTTGACGAAGAGTTCATCCCATCCACTTCCTACCTAAGGCCCGGATCTGGGTCAGCCTAGGGTCAGGTATCCAGCTTGGTGCATAGGTGTGGAACCTGCCTAATGGGGTTGACAATGAACTCATCCCATCCACTTCCTACCTAGGGCCCAGATCAAGGTCAGCCTAGGGTCAGGTATCCAGCTTGGCACATAGGTGTGGAACCTGCCTAATGGGGTTGACGAAGAGTTCATCCCATCTGCTCCATACCTAGGGCCCAGATCAAGGTCAGCCTAGGGTCAGGTATCCAGCTTGGCACATAGGTGTGGAACCTGCCTAATGGGCTTGATGAAGAGTTCATCTCATCCACTCCCTACTTAGGGCCCGGATCTGGGTTAGCCTAGTGTTAGGTATCCAGCTTGGCACATAGGCGTGGAACCTGCTTAGTGGGGTTGCCAAAGAGCTCATCTCATCTGCTCCCTACCTAGGCCCAGGATCTGGGTCAGCCTAGGGTCAGGTATCCAGCTTGGCACATAGGTGCGGAACCTGCCTAATAGGGTTGACGAAGAGTTCATCCCATCTGCTCTCTACCTAGGGCCCGGATCTGGGTCAGCCTAGGGTTAGGTATCCAGCTTGGCACATAGGTGTGGAACATGCCTAATGGGCTTGACGAAGAGTTCATCTCATCCACTCCCTACCTAGGGCCCCGATCTGGGTTAGCCTAGTGTTAGGTATCCAGCTTGGCACATAGGCGTGGAACCTGCTTAGTGGGGTTGCCGAAGAGCTCATCTCATCCGTTCCCTACCTAGGCCCAGGATCTGGGTCAGCCTAGGGTCAGGTATCCAGCTTGGCACATAGGTGCGGAACCTGCCTAATGGGGTTGACGAAGAGTTCATCCCATCTGCTCCCTACCTAGGGCCCAGATCAAGGTCAGCCTAGGGTCAGGTATCCAGCTTGGCGTATAGGTGTGGAACCTGCCTAATGGGGTTAACGAAGAGCTCATCCCATCCACTCCCTACCTAGGGCCCAGATCAGGGTCAGGCATCCAGCTTGGCGCATAGGTGTCGAACCTGCCTAATGGGGTTGACGACGAGTTCATCCCATCTGCTCCCTAGCTAGGGCCCGATCAGGGTCAGCCAGGACCAGGTATCCAGCTTGGCACATAGGCGTGGAACCTGCTTAGTGAGGTTGATGAAGAGTTCATCCCATCTGCTCCATACCTAGGGCCCGGATCTGGGTTAGCCTAGTGTTAGGTATCCAGCTTGGCACATAGGCGTGGAACCTGCTTAGTGGGGTTGCCAAAGAGCTCATCCGTTCCCTACCTAGGCCCAGGATCTGGGTCAGCCTATGGTCAGGTATCCAGCTTGGCACATAGGTGCGGAACCTGCCTAATGGGGTTGACGAAGAGCTCATCCCATCTACTCCCAACTTTGGGCCCAGATCAGGGTCAGGTATCCAGCTCGGCGCATAGGTGCAGTACCTGCCTAATGGGGTTGATGAAGAGTTCATCCCATCCGCTCCCTACCTAAGGCCCGGATCTGGGTCAGCCTAGGGTCAGGTATCCAGCTTGGTGCATAGGTGTGGAACCTGCCTAATGGGGTTGACAAAGAACTCATCCCATCCAATTCCTACCTAGGGCCCAGATCAAGGTCAGCCTAGGGTCAGGTATACAGCTTGGCACATAGGTGTGGAACCTGCCTAATGGGGTTGACGAAGAGTTCATCCCATCTGCTCCCTACCTAGGGCCCAGATCAAGGTCAGCCTAGGGTCAGGTATCCAACTTGGCACATAGGTGTGGAACCTGCCTAATGGGCTTGACGAAGAGTTCATCTCATCCACTCCCTACCTAGGGCCCCGATCTGGGTTAGCCTAGTGTTAGGTATCCAGCTTGGCACATAGGCGTGGAACCTGCTTAGTGGGGTTGCCGAAGAGCTCATCTCATCCGTTCCCTACCTAGGCCCAGGATCTGGGTCAGCCTAGGGTCAGGTATCCAGCTTGGCACATAGGTGCGGAACCTGCCTAATGGGGTTGACGAAGAGTTCATCCCATCTGCTCCCTACCTAGGGCCCAGATCCAGGTCAGCCTAGGGTCAGGTATCCAGCTTGGCGTAGAGGTGTGGAACCTGCCTAATGGGGTTAACGAAGAGCTCATCCCATCCACTCCCTACCTAGGGCCCAGATCAGGGTCAGGTATCCAGCTTGGCGCATAGGTGTCGAACCTGCCTAATGGGGTTGACGAAGAGTTCATCCCATCTGCTCCCTACCTAGGGCCCGATCAGGGTCAGCCAGGACCAGGTATCCAGCTCGGCGCATAGGTGTGGAACCTATATAGGGCAGTGAGGGAATCCAGCAGATCCCTCACTAGTCATAGGGTTTCCCTTCCCTTTTGCCATTGACTTGGTACTGACGGGTTCCCATTAATGCGTCTAGTACGATGCATGTTCTGCAACAAATCCATTTTTTTAAGTCCTTATTTTATTTTGTACTGTTATACAGTAAGAGCACCCATATCTCAGTGCACTCACTATAGTAAGGGGAGTAAATGCACGTTTTTATTAATTTATTCTTGATATAATCTGTAGCTTACAAGGGTCTATATTAATATGGCCACTAGGGGAGCTGTTCCTTCAAATTCTATGGCAGAATTTCCGCCCGGTAGAAAATCTACAAAGTAACTTTTGCAGAAAGGATTTTTTTTTTTTCGACACATGAATCCTCTAAAGTTGCAATCACTGCATTTAGTACATTTTTTAGTGTATAGTACGGTTCCATATAACCTCTGGGTATTGCTCATTATATACTGCCTAGTGAACGAGCCGGTATATTTGTATGTTTCTGGTGTACTTGCTTAATAATATTTCATTATATGAGCTGCACAACATCTGGACTGAATTTGCAGGTCTGCATTAACATTCTGCAGGCAGCTCCTGCAGGACAAGCTCTGGGAATGTGTAATCCTCAGCAGTACTGCCTGCTATTATCGATTTACTACAGCTTGTAAAGGGAAGATTTCCAATAACAAATGGAAATTTAGATTGGGGAACTATATCAGGTCCTGCACCTGTCTCAGTTTGACGCGATCGGGCAGAATTTCAGTCTGTGGATGTTCCTTCAGTGACTTTCCAGTGTCTAACCTACTAAAACCTGGGAGCGGTTTCCACTTTAAGGCCCCTTAAGGCCAGATTCACACATTAGTGTTTCACAGTTGGAGCAAGGACTGAGATGTACAAGAGCGGCTGTTGGGTCTCCTGACCCGAAATCAACAGCCTTGGAGGCATTTATAAAGTCAAGTTTAGGTCAGGAGACCCATTGCTGGTCCGTACTTGGAGCACGAAATTCGGATGTGGGGATCGAGCCTAAAAAGGTTTTCTATTCTGAAAAATGTTTACCTATCCTCTGGACAGATGATAATTGTTAGATTTGTGTGGCTCCCATTGATTTACAAGGTCATGCTAGGTATGGGGAGACCCTGTGTGTAGGGAAGGGGGAAATGGTGACCCCCTGACCAAATCTTCCGCTTGCCACTGACTTGCCTCACCACTCTAATAGGTTCCACACCTATGTGCCGAGCAGGACACCTGACCCTGGCTTACCTCACCACCCTAGATAGGTTCCGCACCTATGCGTCAAGCAGAATACCTGTCCCTGGCTTCCCTCACCACCCTAGATAGGTTCTGCACCTATGCGCCGAGCAGGATACCTGGCCCTGGCTTCCCTCACCACCCTAGATAGGTTCTGCACCTATGCGCCGAGCAGGATACCTGGCCCTGGCTTCCCTCACCACCCTAGATAGGTTCTGCACCTATGCGCCGAGCAGGATACCTGGCCCTGGCTTCCCTCACCACCCTAGATAGATTCCACACCTATGCGCCAAGCAGAATACCTGACCCTGGCTTCCCTCACCACCCTAGATAGCTTCCACACCTATGCGCCAAGCAAGATATCTGGCTCTGGCTTCCCTCACCACACTAGTTAGGTTCCACACCTATGCACTGAGCAGGATACCTAACCCTGGCTTCCCTCATCACCCTAAATAGGTTCCGCACCTATGCGCCGAGCAAGATACCTGGCCCTGGCTTCCCTCACCACCCTAGATAGGTTCCGCACCTATGTGCTGAGCAGGATACCTAACCCTGGCTTCCCTCACCACCCAATATAGGTTCCGCACCTATGCGCCGAGCAGGATACCTGGCCCTGGCTTCCCTCACCACCCTAGATAGGTTCCACACCTATGCGCTGAGCAGGATACCTGGCCCTGGCTTCCCTCACCACCCTAGATAGGTTCCACACCTATGCGCTGAGCAGGATACCTGGCCCTGGCTTCCCTCACCACCCTAGATAGGTTCCACACCTATGCGCTGAGCAGGATACCTGGCCCTGGCTTCTCTCACCACCCTAGATAGGTTCCACACCTATGCACCAAGCAGGATATCTGGCTCTGGCTTCCCTCACCACACTAGTTAGGTTCCACACCTATGCACTGAGCAGGATACCTAACCCTGGCTTCCCTCATCACCCTAAATAGGTTCCGCACCTATGCGCCGAGCAAGATACCTGGCCCTGGCTTCCCTCACCACCCTAGATAGGTTCCGCACCTATGTGCTGAGCAGGATACCTAACCCTGGCTTCCCTCACCACCCAATATAGGTTCCGCACCTATGCGCCGAGCAGGATACCTGGCCCTGGCTTCTCTCACCACCCTAGATAGGTTCCACACCTATGCGCCAAGCAAGATATCTGGCTCTGGCTTCCCTCACCACACTAGATAGGGTCCGCACCTATGCACTGAGCAGGATACCTAACCCTGGCTTCCCTCATCACCCTAAATAGGTTCCGCACCTATGCGCCGAGCAAGATACCTGGCCCTGGCTTCCCTCACCACCCTAGATAGGTTCCGCACCTATGTGCTGAGCAGGATACCTAACCCTGGCTTCCCTCACCACCCAATATAGGTTCCGCACCTATGCGCCGAGCAGGATACCTGGCCCTGGCTTCCCTCACCACCCTAGATAGGTTCCACACCTATGCGCTGAGCAGGATACCTGGCCCTGGCTTCCCTCACCACCCTAGATAGGTTCCACACCTATGCGCTGAGCAGGATACCTGGCCCTGGCTTCTCTCACCATCCTACATAGGTTCCACACCTATGCACCAAGCAGGATACCTGATGCTGGCTGACCTGTACTGTGCCCTAGGTAGGGAACGGATGGGATGAGCATTTAGTCAACCCCTCAAAGCTCTAAAGAAAACACAGGGAGCAAAAACAGGAGAAGTGAATGAATAACTTATTTCCAAGAAGACTTAAAAAGAAACGGCAGCAAATGCCAATGTTTCTTTAGATGATTGCTTGTATCCAAGGCCTGATGTGATGTGTGAATCCAACTTAAAAAGGTTTTCCATTCTGAAAAATGTTCACATATCCTCTGGACAGGTGATAATTGTTAAATATTTGTGGCTCCCACTGATTCACAATGTATTGGTAGGTATGGGGAAGTACCACGCGTATGGTGATGGGGAAGGGAAACCCTGTGTCTAGGGAAGGGGCAAATGATGACCCCCTGGCTCCCCTGACCAACTAAGATAGGTTCCACACCTATGCACCGAGCAGGATACCTGACCCTGAAATAGGCCCTAGGTAAGGAACGAATGGGATGAGCGCTTAGTATACCCCACTAGGTGACCCCTGATCCAACCTTCCACTGGACCCTGGCTCCCCTGACCGACCAAGATAGGTTTCACACCTATGCGCTGAGTAGTATACCTGACCCTGGCTGACCCTGACATAGGCCCTAGGTAAGGAATGAATGGGATGAGCACTTAGTCAACCCCACTAAGCTCTAAAGAAAACACACAGATCACAAATAGGGAAAGTGAATGAATAACTTATCTACAAGAAGATTTGGAGAGAAACGGCAGCAAACGACAATGTGTCTTCAGATGATTGCTTGTATCCAAGGCCTATATAGAAATATAACTCTAAATAAATCACCAGCAAACATCCAGAGAAAATGTGAGTATTTGAGGACACTAGGGAAGTGATGATGATTAGCAGCTGAAATGTGAGGATATCTACAGGGTCCTAAAAGGAAAGGACTAAACCCAAAGTAGAGAAGATACATAAGATATCATCTACACCACACCAGGAAGAATAAAAGGTCAGAGAGCAGTTTGTGTAGCCAAACACTGCGACCTTCTACAACCGGACACCACGGGACGGTCAGTCAACCGTGACACAATGTGTTTTTTGAGGTGCTCAAAAATGATAGGGTTTTTCAAGCAGAAACTACTTCTGAAATGCTTCTTTTTGGGAAAGTTTTTGGGCACCCTTTTGGAAGGAAGGACATCAAAATCGACTTCTAAACAGTTTTTTGGGTTTTTTTTCCATTTGACATTTTTCAAAACTTTCTTAACCAGCAAAATAAACTACTCAACCGAATAGAAAAGTGGATTTTCCATTGAAATGAATGGGAAGAGTTTGCCAAATATTTTTGTTCCTAGCCGTAAGACCACAGCGTGGATCCAGAAGATAAGTGATAGTTTGTTTATCCTGGAATACCCCTTTAAGTAAAAACAGAAACAAAAGGAAGTATATAGGAGAATAGGAGGAAATGTTTTGACACTTTGTAATGGATGCACACTATTTAGACATTCTGAATTCTATGAAAACCCTTCAGGATAACCAGATTTACCGGTATCTACGGTAATTATTTTCAAGATTTCAAAACTTGAACATTTCGATCCAGTGTCACATTTATAAAGTAGATTCCAATGCAGAAAAGAGAACAAAGTGTTCTGGATTGATCATTTTATATCAATGTGATAGCATGGTCGATATAAAAACTTCAATATATATTTATCCCCTTGACGTTGGCACTCGTATCAGTCTTTTAGGCACTTAGAAGGTGCAGATCGCGTCCATTGATGAGTGTGGAGCAATGTTGCAGGGTGATAGATCGTTGCACGAATGTATCAGTTGATGATATCCTTCCATTTCTGTTCGTACGTTCCCTTTTTTTAAGATCCAGGCACTCATATATAACATGACATATATATGGTACAGTAAGCAGGACCTCATCAACCCATCTGTTCCCTAATCTGAAGTGAATGGAGCTGGTGTTCAGTGCTCCTCGGAGGGTTGTTTACATCGGGTCTGAAGTCAGCCAGCGGAAAGCTATAGGAAATAATGATTTATCCTGATCGCTGCCCTTATTCACAGATAAAGCAATGCATAAAGAAAAAAAAACCAAAAACCACTTTCCTCCTTTATGGTTATTAGAGTGGATGCCCTGTAGGGGTGAGTAGACGCTTGTCTGTCCTGTAGGCAGGATGCCCACCATTTCCCCGAAAATTGCACATTGTGTGTCTCTCTCTTGGTTTGATACCCCGGAGAGCATTGATTAAATGCAACACTTGGCACGGTGATGTGATCAATGTGATAGGACAGCTGGCTCGTATGTTCAGTAAACACTGGACTGCTAGCAGAACAGATTATAGGGGCGTCTTTACTGGGTTCTGGGGTCCCAGTTGCGGTACTGCTGTTGTATATATTACTTATAGATTGGCATCTGTTTGCAGTCAGATCTCATGCTGCCCTGTCATTCCTAATATAGTGCACAGCGTTCTCCTCTCCTGAAATACTCTGGGCTGCTGAGGGAACCTGCACTATAACACCTTGTCTGCAGTATGTTATAAATTGTATCATTTCAGTTATATGCAGCTTTGTCCTCACTAGGGCATGATAGTCGTACTTCTACCTGAAATACTCCGGGCTGCTGAGGGAACCTGCACTATAACACCTTGTCTGCAGTATGTTATAAATTGGATCATTTCAGTTATATGCAGCTTTGTCCTCACTAGGGCATGATAGTCGTACTTCTCTCCTGAAATACTCTGTGCTGCTGAGGGAACCTGCACCTAGCACTATGTAACACCTTGTCTGCAGTATGTTACATATTGTAATGCTTTGGTTATATGCAGCTTTGTCCTCACTAGGACAAAGTTGCCACCACCGGCGTGATAGTTGTACGTCTCTCCTGAAATACTCTGTGCTGCTGAGGGAACCTGCACTTAGCACTATGTAACACCCTGTCTGCATGCAGTATGTTAAATATTGTAATGCTTCGGTTATATGCAGCTTTGTCCTCACTAGGACGAAGTTGCCACCACCGGCAGGAGAGTTGTATTTCTCTCCTAAAACAGTCTGTGCTGCTGTGGGAACCTGTTCCTAACACTATGGAACACCTTGTCTGCAGTATGTCACAAATTGTAACACTTTTGTTATATGCAGCTTTGTCCTCACTGGGCATGATAGTCGTACTTCTCCCCTAAAATACTCTGTGCTAAGAGGGAACCTGTTCCTAGCACTATGGAACACACTTGTCTGCAGACATGTCACAAATTGTAATGCTTTTGTTATATGCAGCTTTGTCCTCACTAAAACAAAGTTACCACCACTGGCGTGATAGTTGTACGTCTCTCCTAAAATACTCTGTGCTGCTGAGGGAACCTGCTCCTAACACTATGGAACACCTTGTCTGCAATATGTTACAAATTGAAACGCTTCGGTTATATGCAGCTTTGTCCTCACTGTGCATGGTAGTCGTCCTTCTCTCCTAAAATACTCTGCTGCTGCTGAAGGAACCTGCTCCTAACACTATGTAACAACTTGTCTGCAATATGTGACAAATTGTAACGCTTTTGTTATATGCAGCTTTGTCCTCACTGGGCATGATAGTCGTACTTCTCTCCTAAAATACTCTGTGCTGTGAAGAGATTCTGCCTCTTCCATCTGTGATTTCCCACTCCATTTCTCTCTCCATATAATAGCTGATCTCCTGTCCAATGCCGCCACAAACAGAATGAACCGTGTAGACGTGTCTCTGCTGACTATGGAGATCACCACTCTGATCTTAAGATGCTCATAGCTGCGGAAATTCTGTCCTTACAATGCCACTTCTCTCTCCATATAAGAACTCTACCCCTGTCTGCAAAGCTTACCCCCACTCCTGAAATGCTCTGTGCTGCAGAAAGACTTTGTCCTTTGCTTTCATGACCACCCATTCCATTTCTTCCTCCATATAATAACTGCACACCTGTCTACAAAGATCACGATCCTCCGCTCTGGAAATACTCTGTGCTGCTGTGAGCCTCTGCTCTTACTTTGTTACTTGCTACTTCATTTTTCTCTGTGATTTGCCACTAAATTTCTCTCTACATAATTAATAACCTTTAATCTACCAAGATTATCGCACTCCTTAAAGACACCTCTCTGCTGACTATCTCTGACCTCCCACAACATTTGTTTTCTCCATATAACAACTGTGTCCCTATTGATAAACGCTACATCAGTATATTCCTTAAATTCTCTGTGCTGCTGAGAACGTATCTCCTACACTGGGACTTCCCATTAGCCTCCATTCCTCCACTCTTGTATGCACCAGTAATCCACAGCCCTATCTTCAAATGAGTGGACAGCTCACTGCCTACTGTAAAGTCAGGTTAGTCTTGTGCTGCTGCTGTCATCAGTCCTTTCATCTGATTGGTTACATGGTGTTCTGTATCCTCCCACATCACGACTCCTGCCATCATTACCATGATCTGATTGGTTACATGGTGTTCTGTCTCCTCCCACATCACGCCTCCTGCCATCATTACCATGATATGATTGGTTACATGGTGTTCTGACTCCACCCACATCACGACTCCTCTCTTGCCATCATTACCATGATCTGATTGGTTACATGGTGTTCTGTCTCCTCCCACATAATTACTCCTCTCCTGCCATCATTGCCATGATCTGATTGGTTACATGGTGTTCTGTCTCCTCCCACATCACGACTCCTGCCATCATTACCATGATATGATTGGTTACATGGTGTTCTGACTCCACCCACATCACGACTCCTCTCTTGCCATCATTACCATGATCTGATTGGTTACATGGTGTTCTGTCTCCTCCCACATAATTACTCCTCTCCTGCCATCATTGCCATGATCTGATTGGTTACATGGTGTTCTGTCTCCTCCCACATCACGACTCCTCTCCTGCCATCATTACCATGATCTGATTGGTTACATGGTGTTCTGTCTCCTCCCACATCACGCCTCCTCTCCTGCCATCAATACTATGATCTGATTGGTTACATGGTGTTCTGTATCCTCCCACATCACGACTCCTCTCCTACCATCATTACCATGATCTGATTGGTTACATGGTGTTCTGTCTCCTCCCACATCACGACTCCTCTCCTGCCATCAGTACTATGATCTGATTGGTTACATGGTGTTCTGTCTCCTCCCACATCACGACTCCTATCCTACCATCATTACCATGATCTGATTGGTTACATGGTGTTCTGTCTCCTCCCACATCACGACTCCTGCCATCATTACCATGATATGATTGGTTACATGGTGTTCTGACTCCACCCACATCACGACTCCTCTCTTGCCATCATTACCATGATCTGATTGGTTACATGGTGTTCTGTCTCCTCCCACATAATTACTCCTTTCCTGCCATCATTGCCATGATCTGATTGGTTACATGGTGTTCTGACTCCACCCACATCATGACTCCTCTCCTCCCATCATTACCATGATCTGATTGGTTACATGGTGTTCTGTCTCCTCCCACATCACGACTCCTCTCCTGCCATCATTACCATGATCTGATTGGTTACATGGTGTTCTGTCTCCTCCCACATCACGCCTCCTCTCCTGCCATCATTACCATGATCTGATTGGTTACATGGTGTTCTGTCTCCTCCCACATCACGACTCCTCTCCTGCCATCATTACCATGATCTGATTGGTTACATAGTGTTCTGTCTCCTCCCACATCACGACTCCTCTCCTACCATCACTGCCATGATCTGATTGGTTACATGGTTTTCTGTCTCTTCCCACATCACGATTCCTCTCCTACCATCATTACCATGATCTGATTGGTTACATGGTGTTCTGTCTCCTCCCACATCACGCCTCCTCTCCTGCCATCATTACCATGATCTGATTGGTTACATGGTGTTCTGTCTCCTCCCACATCACGCCTCCTCTCCTGCCATCATTACCATGATCTGATTGGTTACATAGTGTTCTGTCTCCTCCCACATCACGACTCCTCTCCTACCATCACTGCCATGATCTGATTGGTTACATGGTTTTCTGTCTCTTCCCACATCACGATTCCTCTCCTACCATCATTACCATGATCTGATTGGTTACATGGTATTCTGTCTCCTCCCACATCACGCCTCCTCTCCTGCCATCAATACTATGATCTGATTGGTTACATGGTGTTCTGTCTCCTCCCACATCACGCCTCCTCTCCTACCATCATTACCATGATCTGATTGGTTACATGGTGTTCTGTCTCCTCCCACATCACGACTCCTCTCCTGCCATCATTACCATGATATGATTGGTTACATGGTGTTCTGTCTCCTCCCACATCACGACTCCTCTCTTGCCATCATTACCATGATATGATTGGTTACATGGTGTTCTGTCTCCTCCCACATCACGACTCCTCTCCTACCGTCATTACCATGATCTGATTGGTTACATGGTGTTCTGTCTCCTCCCACATCACGACTCCTCTCCTGCCATCAGTACTATGATCTGATTGGTTACATGGTGTTCTGTCTCCTCCCACATCACGACTCCTCTCCTGCCATCATTACCATGATCTGATTGGTTACATGGTGTTCTGTCTCCTCCCACATCACGACTCCTCTCCTACCATCATTACCATGATCTGATTGGTTACATGGTGTTCTGTCTCCTCCCACATCACGACTCCTCTCCTGCCATCATTACCATGATCTGATTGGTTACATGGTGTTCTGTCTCCTCCCACATCACGACTCCTCTCCTGCCATCATTACCATGATCTGATTGGTTACATGGTGTTCTGTCTCCTCCCACATCACGCCTCCTCTCCTGCCATCAATACTATGATCTGATTGGTTACATGGTGTTCTGTATCCTCCCACATCACGACTCCTCTCCTACCATCATTACCATGATCTGATTGGTTACATGGTGTTCTGTCTCCTCCCACATCACGACTCCTCTCCTGCCATCAGTACTATGATCTGATTGGTTACATGGTGTTCTGTCTCCTCCCACATCACGACTCCTATCCTACCATCATTACCATGATCTGATTGGTTACATGGTGTTCTGTCTCCTCCCACATCACGACTCCTGCCATCATTACCATGATATGATTGGTTACATGGTGTTCTGACTCCACCCACATCACGACTCCTCTCTTGCCATCATTACCATGATCTGATTGGTTACATGGTGTTCTGTCTCCTCCCACATAATTACTCCTTTCCTGCCATCATTGCCATGATCTGATTGGTTACATGGTGTTCTGACTCCACCCACATCATGACTCCTCTCCTCCCATCATTACCATGATCTGATTGGTTACATGGTGTTCTGTCTCCTCCCACATCACGACTCCTCTCCTGCCATCAGTACTATGATCTGATTGGTTACATGGTGTTCTGTCTCCTCCCACATCACGACTCCTCTCCTGCCATCATTACCATGATCTGATTGGTTACATGGTGTTCTGTCTCCTCCCACATCACGCCTCCTCTCCTGCCATCATTACCATGATCTGATTGGTTACATGGTGTTCTGTCTCCTCCCACATCACGACTCCTCTCCTGCCATCATTACCATGATCTGATTGGTTACATAGTGTTCTGTCTCCTCCCACATCACGACTCCTCTCCTACCATCACTGCCATGATCTGATTGGTTACATGGTTTTCTGTCTCTTCCCACATCACGATTCCTCTCCTACCATCATTACCATGATCTGATTGGTTACATGGTGTTCTGTCTCCTCCCACATCACGCCTCCTCTCCTGCCATCAATACTATGATCTGATTGGTTACATGGTGTTCTGTCTCCTCCCACATCACGCCTCCTCTCCTACCATCATTACCATGATCTGATTGGTTACATGGTGTTCTGTCTCCTCCCACATCACGACTCCTCTCCTGCCATCATTACCATGATATGATTGGTTACATGGTGTTCTGTCTCCTCCCACATCACGACTCCTCTCTTGCCATCATTACCATGATATGATTGGTTACATGGTGTTCTGTCTCCTCCCACATCACGACTCCTCTCCTACCGTCATTACCATGATCTGATTGGTTACATGGTGTTCTGTCTCCTCCCACATCACGACTCCTCTCCTGCCATCAGTACTATGATCTGATTGGTTACATGGTGTTCTGTCTCCTCCCACATCACGACTCCTCTCCTGCCATCATTACCATGATCTGATTGGTTACATGGTGTTCTGTCTCCTCCCACATCACGACTCCTCTCCTACCATCATTACCATGATCTGATTGGTTACATGGTGTTCTGTCTCCTCCCACATCACGACTCCTCTCCTGCCATCATTACCATGATCTGATTGGTTACATGGTGTTTTGTCTCCTCCCACATCACGCCTCCTCTCCTGCTCATGATCTGATTGGTTCCAAGATATTATTAATAAATAAATAAAATCTTTATTTTTATATAGCGCCAACATATTCCGCAGCGCTTTAGATATTCTGTCTCCTCTCATTTTAAAGCTTAAGTAACGGAGATAATGAAATCAGAGATGGAGCCCGACCTGTAGTTGGATGCATTGTATTCAGCTGATTTCTTTCATCTGCAAAGTAGTGATCACCGGTAAATGTTCCAGTACAGATGAACATTGTAAAGGATCCTGTAAAAAAACAAAACAAAACAGATCTGTTACAAATGCAAGAACAACAGATTTATAAATAACAATCCGATAGTAGATCTGTTCTCCATAGGCTCCAATGTTGAAAAAAATGGATCCGGCAGAAATCAGTTATTTAACAGCAGACAAAAAAAAGTTGTGTTTGCAGAACTTTTTTCCCAACAGATCTCTGCAGGATCTCTGCAGGATCTGTTCTAACGGTGATGTCTAATAGGTGATATAACAACTCACCTCCACCTCCTTTTGAACAATGACTGATAAGATCTATCTATAGAGTAAATAACACAGATTCCGTCATTCATCTAGGTGATGTCACAGCTCACCTCCTCCCCCTCCTGTACAATGACTGATAACGTCTTTATATAGAGTAAATAAAACAGATTCCACCATTCACCATAGGTGATGTCACAGCTCACCTCCTGTACAATAACTGATAGCTTAATGTACAGTAGATAATACAGGATCCACCATTTACAATAGGTGATGTCACAGCTCACCCTCCTCCCTTTCCTGTACAATGACTGATAACACCTTTTATATAGACTAAATAAAACAGATTCCACCATTCACAATAGGTGGTGTCACAGCTCACCTCATCCTCCTACCCAATGACTGATAAGATGTGTGTATATATAGAGCAGATAACACAGTATCCACCCTTCATTATAGGTGATGTCACAGCTCACCTTCTCCCTTTCCTGTACAATGACTGATAACACCTTTTATATACTGTAGATAACACAGGATCCACCATTCATTATAGGTGATGTCACAGCTCACCTCCTCCCTTTCTTGTACAATGACTGATGACACCTTTTATATAGAGTAGATAATACAGGATTCCTCATTTACAATAGGTGATATCACAGCTCACCTCCACCCTCTCCTGTACAATGACTGATAACTTTTCTATATACTGTAGATAACACAAGATCCACTAATCATTATAGGTGATGTTACAGCTCACCTCCTCCCTTTCATGTACAATGACTGATAATACTTTTATATCGAGTAGATAACACAGGATCCACCATTCACAATAGGTGATGTCACAGCTCACCTCCTCCTGTTGTACAATAACTGATAACATCTTTATATAGATTAGATAACACAGATTCCACCATTCACAATAGGTGATGTCACAGCTCACCTCCTCCTGTACAATAACTGATAACCCCTCTATGTACAGTAGATAACACAGCCATACCCCACAATAGCAAAGGACACTTAAATAGGCCCATATCTCTGGAAGCGTATGGCGGATTTACAAAGCACGGAACGCTCGGGAGCAGCGAGAATAAACGAAGCGCCAAAGCAGAGCTCACGTTCCAGCCAATTATTGGTGTTTCCCAACCCCGAAGCTAATCATTACTGACAATTAGTCACTATAAGGACTGCATTACTTAAAATCTACTTTCCTGGCCCGAATGTCCAGAACTTATTTTTTTTCCTCCTGGAAGCAGAACTCTTCCCGGCTTTTGCTTTCCCAGGTAATGAAGTGATAAATAATTCATGCATACTTACACTCCATCAGACGCGCATTGTTGCTGCCTTCCAATGTAGTCAGTGGTATCTTTGGCCGGAGCTGCGATCGCATCCATTTCCCCCCCCTTCCTCTGAAATCGACTATGCAAATCTGCGCCGGAGTGACAGGCGAGCCGCATCCAGCTCTTTGTTTCAAGGGTATTCTTCCAATGAAAAGATTAGTCTAATTCTTGTTCTCCTAAGGCGGTGAAATGGATAAGAGGCTGCCGGACGGGATGTATTTTCCAGTGATTGATTTATACAATTTCTTTTTGTGCTTTATTCTAAATTGGCCTCTAGGCAGCGAGAGCCGGATCAAAATGGGATAGAGTCACAGCCGCACAGAACCCTCGTCACCTGATGCAGCCCCGTTATCATTAATCTACCTTTATTTTCTGAGGGGGAACGAGAAGGAAGACAGATAGCGACATGTATCTCAGCGCGGAGAACGGTAACTGAGCTTGAAAAATGGCAACGCTGCACATTTGCTGGGGCCTGGACATAGCCAATCTAATGCTTCTAGACACTGCCACACATTGCTGAATTTTCCCCAAAATTACAGTCAGGTTTTTACATTAAATGACATTTTCCATATTGTGTTAAAAATAATAAAAAAAAAAAATGAAAATTTCACATTATGCTTATAATGGACTCACGCTTGCTGTAAGACTTTTCAGCAGTCTCATGATCATCACAGACAGGACTTCAGTGAAAAGTAGCGCCTCTACTAGATAACACAGGATCCACCATTCGCAATAGGTGATGTCACAGCTCACCTCCTCCTCCTGTACAATGACTGATAACATCTCTACATACAGTAGTTAACACAAGACCCATTATTCACAATAAGTGATGTCACAGCTCACTTTCTCCTCCTCCTCCTGTACAATGACTGATGCATTCTTATGTATAGTAAATAACCTAGTGTGATGGGTTGACCAGGTATTATGTCACAGGCAGCTCACTTCATACCCCTTCTGCACAATGACTGAGAACAACTATACAGTAGATAGCACAGGATCCACCATTCACAATAGGTGGTGTCACAGCTCACCTGCTCCCCATCCTGTAAAATAACTGATAACTCCTCTATATACAGTAGGTAACCTAGGAGCCACCATTCACAATAGGTGATGTCACAGCTCACCTCCTCCTGTATAATGACTGATATCACCTCTATATACAGTACATATCACAGGATCCTTCATTCACAATAGGTGATGTCACAGCTCACCTCCTCCTCCTGTACAATGACTGATAACATCTCTACATACAGTAGTTAACACAAGACCCATTATTCACAATAGGTGATGTCACAGCTCACTTTCTCCTCCTCCTCCTGTACAATGACTGATGCATTCTTATGTACAGTAAATAACCTATTGTGATGGGTTGACCAGGTATTATGTCACAGCTCACTTCATACCCCTTCTGCACAATGACTGAGAACAACTATACAACTATACAGTAGATGGCACAGGATCCACCATTCACAATAGGTGGTGTCACAGTTCACCTGCTCCCCATCCTGTAAAATAACTGATAACTCCTCTATATACAGTAGGTAACCTAGGAGCCACCATTCACCATAGGTGATGTCACAGCTCACCTCCTCCTGTATAATGACTGATAACACCTCTATATACAGTACATAACACAGGATCCTTCATTCACAATAGGTGATGTCACAGCTCACCTCCTCTTCCTGCACAATAACACATTTATATAGAGTAGATTACACAGGATGCTCTATTCACAATAGGTATGTCACAGCTCACATCCTTCTGTACAAGGACTGATAACACCTCTATATGCAGTAGATAACACAGGATCCACCATTCACAATAGGTGATGTCACAGCTCACGTCCCCCTTTTCTGCACAATGACTGATAACACCTCTATATACAGTAGATAACACAGAATCCACCATTCTCAATATGTGATGTCACAGCTCACTTCCTTTGTCCTGTACACTGCCTAACACCTCTATATACAGTAAATAACACTATCCACCATTCACAATAGGCGATGTCACAGCTCACCTCCTCCCCCTTCTGTACAATGACTGATAACACCTCTATATACAGTAGATAATACAGGATCCACCTTTTACAATAAGTGATGTCACAGCTCACCTGCTACTCCTGTAAAGCGACTGATAACACAAGATCCACCAATCACAGTAAGTGATGTCACAGCTCACCTCCTCCATTCACAATGACCTTAATAAAAAATTTTAAATGCTTCACAAAAAACCTAGGTTTTTTTTTGTGATTTTACTTTGAACTATAATTTTAGAGAACAGTTGTATCGCACCTTTTCCAATGAATCCGCGCCCCTTCCCTACAAGCTTTACCTCCTTTGCGAGGAACGTTCTAAGAAGTTGTACAAATGCAGGAATACAGGAGGCCATTTCTTATAATTAGTAGCCAGGGAGCCTGAAACTTCATAGACCTCAATATAAAAGCAGTAAAGTGAGACATCAGCAGTAAATTTCTAGGCGCTTAGGCTCCTGGGATCTTGGCAACCCTTTACTAACTCTCTTAATAACAAGTAAAATATATATAAATATTAGGGTAAAAGGTATCAACCACTGAGGACTCTCAGTTCTTTTAAACAATTTTTTTTATAAATATTAGAAAATTTAATTAAAGTTGAACTTAAATATAAAGTGGTTTTTAAAACTGGAACAGTAAAGGGTTTTTTGGGTCAGAGCAGTTTTTATGCACTTAACCTATTATCTACCAATGTCCTTTTTTTGGGACGCCTAATCTTTTGCTTAAAATTCATTAAATTAATTAATTTTATTTATTTAATTTTTATATTACATTCATTAATTTTTCTTAAATTTCAGTTTCATTTTTATTTTTATTTTTTTTTCATTAAACATCTGTTATTTAATAAAAAAAAAAAATGAAAATTTCTAATTTGGCAATATCCACACTGTCAGGATTGGGCTCTGCTTGCCGATGTGCGTGGTGTTCACGTCACAGGCACATCAGACTAACTTGTTTTTCTGCTTCTCTCGATTGAGAAAGGCAAGTCGAGTCGGCCCACAAATAACCAAATCGAACATGATGACCACTGGAATCGGGAAGCAGAGCCTAATCCTGACAGTGTGTATATTAGGTTTCTGCATTCTATTGTGCTTGACCAATATTTTCCCTGCCCTGAAAATGCCTTTCAAAAGGTTGTTCCACAATGGACACAGAAGAGATGACAAATGTGTGATCACAGGGAACAGAGGCGGACATATCATTGGTGGAGCCGCACAGGGGTCCAAGAGGTAAAGGGGGCCCATTTATAACTCGAAAGCAGGAGGAATTGTGCATTTTGATGATATATTAGACTGGCCTATATACTGTTCTTGTACAGGGACCCTTTTCTGTGTCCGCCAGTGCTCCTCCCTGATCACTGGGTGCACTGTGCAAAATACAATAGAATCCCGTCATGATAAGTCTCAGTTGGTTAACCCAAAATTCATGACCTTGGAATATTGACTCCCTATAATTAATACGAACTGTCATGTGGACTGGATTAGTTTTGGACGTAAACTGTTGCTAAGATATACAGCTATAGCTGACGGACACGGACAGAAGAGGCCCCTGTGCAAGAACAATATAAGGGCCCCTTGTAGCTCAATAGTTTTTCATAATACACAATTGCACCCGCACTGGAGGTATTAATGGACCCCTGTGCGGCCGCAGAGGTTACACCAATGATATGTCCAATCATGATGTACCACCCCCCCTTAGGGTGTCCGTTTCCCCCTTTATTCATATGGCTTAGGTCCACCAAAGCTGGGGATACCCCTCCTTGACATCAGTAATCCCTAAAAGGGGGTGTAAGGCTGTGCGTTTTTTGAGAAATCTGCACCAAAATCTGCATGCCTATCCTGAAACCATCAGTCTTTTCCTTGCAGATTTAGTACAGATTTTGAGGCTGAAAAATCTGCAGCATTTAAATTGTTGGGACATTTTTTTGCCCATCCACAAATTGACTTCATAATAAAAATGCACGGAAACAAAAAAAAGCAACAAAAAATGCACCAAAAACACATGTGTTTTTTGGTGCAATTTTTGGTCCTTTTTTTTTCCTTCAGAAACTGCCAATTTAATTCAGAAAATTTCTGCACCAAATCTGCAGCGTGTGCTCATACCCTAAGGCTATGTGCACACGCTGCAGATTTGGTGCAGAAATTTTTTACATAAAATCTGCACTTTCTGGTAAATAAATGCACCAAAACCAGATGCGTTTTTTGGTGCGTTTTTTTGTCGGAAAGTGCTGGTTTCATTCAGAAAATTTCTGCACCAAATCTGCAGCATCAGCATATGCACATACCCTTGAGAATTTTTTTTTGTATTTACCCTCCATCTTCCTATGTGAATATTGTCAGAAAGTGCATGTAAAAACAAACAATGTTGCCATTTGCTACCTTGTAGCATTTGCCGCTGTTCTTGACATATTCACACATTTCTTTTGTTCACAGTTCTGCCCTGAGATAAAGAGGTGTCAGTGCTCCCCAGTGATCCTCACCAGCACCTACAAGGTCAATAAAGAGGCTGTAAGCGCTGCACATCGTCTGTTGTAAACCGAGGTGGTCGGTCTCTAAGGCAAAATAAATGATAATATCTCAAGAACGGTTGAAAATATTAACATTTCTTTTTGTTCACAGCGCTGCCATAAAGTGCGCTCCAGTGATCCTCACCAGCACCTACAAGCTCAAGAGAAAAGAGGTTGTAAGCGCTGCACATGAAGAACGGTTGAAAATATTTCTTTTTGTTTGTTGCGCTGAGATAAGGTGTCGGTGCGCCTTGGTGATCCTCAGCAGCACCTACAACCTTGGTAAAGAGGTTGTAAGCGCTGCATATCTTCTGCTGTCTAGCAGAGATGGTCGGTCTCTAAGGGAAAATAAGTGATAATATCTCAAGAATGGTTGAACATATTAACATTTCTTCTTGTTCACAGCACTGCCATAAAGTGCGCTCCAGTGAGCCTCACCAGCACCTAAAAGCTCGATAAAAAAAAGAGATTGTAAGCGCTGCACATCTTCTGCTTTTGTAGCAGAGGTGGTCTATGGCAAAATAAGTGAAAATATCTCATAAACGGTTGAAAATATTAAAATTTCTTTTTGTTTGAGATAAGTGGTATCGGTGCGCTCCAGTAATCCTCACCAGCACATACAAGCTCGATAAAAAATAGGTTGTAAGCGCTGCACATCTTCTGCTGTCAGAAGAAGTGGTTGGTCTTTAAAGCAAAATAAATAAGTGATGATATCTCAAGAATGGTTGGAAATATTAACATTTCTTTCTGTTCACAGCGCTGAGCTAAGGAGGTGTCGGTGCGCTCCGATAATCCTCACCAGCACATACAAGCTCGACAAAAAATAGGTTGTAAGCGCTGCACATCTTCTGCTGTCTAGTGATAAAATCTCAAGAACGGCTGAAGATATTACTTAGCGGAAAATGGCAAAATTTCTTTTCATTTACGAGCACCATCTGACAATACCCATTTACGAAGACTGAGTTAACCCTTTAAGGGCCGGTATTGTCATGAAAATTACCTTTCAATTGCCTTTTCATGTTTAGTGAGATACAGAAGGTCCGGGAACATCAAGCTGCAGATTATTACTCCGTTCTCAGCTCTTTTTTTTACCTCTTCAGTCTCGTACAGGTTTAGCCATTAGCCTACAAATGCCCCCGTGATTTATGGAGGCGCTGGTTATAAAGCGTCGGTCTGAATTCGCAAGCAGTATCTGAATCTGCAGCTGCATTAGGTGATTTTTTTTTTTTTTTTTTTTTTTTTTAATGCCGGCAGCCTCAAGATACAAAAAAAAAATTATAATTTTTAAAAACAGATTAAAAGAAAAAGAATAATAAAAAATAAAAATAAAAAAGCAGCCCCCTCCCTCCTCGCCTGGAAGCTGCAGAGATGATGAACTGTACACATTAAAACATCTCACAATTTCACATTTTAATTGCTCTTAAATTCAACATATTCATCACTGGCGAGCGGCAAAATAAAGAGAGATAATGTTTTGTTTGCTATAGCCCGAAGACTAATTGTGTCTCCGAGATGGTCGCGCAAGATTGCCTCGTGCGGATCACTAATGCGTTTCCCAACGATCAGGGCCGTTCCCTCAAAGTATCGGCAATTTAAAAAATGAATACATTTTAAGGAAGGAACCCAAAGTATTGTGTGCGTTGTGAAGAGGAGCTGGTAATTGTGTTTACATTTAAATGTCTTTGACCTCTGATATAGATATTAATTCACGCTGCGCCGAGGAGAAGAAGACATCAGTTTTAATGCTGAAGGGGATTTTCTGGAGAATGTAATAAATGAACGCACTCACATTCATTCTAATGATGGAGAGCATCCGCTGAAATTCCCATGTAAGTCGCTGAATATTCCTGTTCTGCGCATACTGGAGCGGGAAGGTACAATATAGACGACTTCAGCGGCCATCACAGAGTTTGGGGACACAAGTAATTATGTCCAACATAGTAGTTATATTCTTGAATATGGGAGCAGTATTATAGTAGATATATTCTTGTACATAGGGGCAGTATTATAGTAGATATATTCTTGTACATAGGGGGCAGTATTATAGTAGATATATTCTTGTACATAGGGGGCAGTATTATAGTAGTTATATTCTTGTACATAGGGGGCAGTATTATAGTAGTTATATTCTTGTACATAGGGGCAGTATTATAGTAGATATATTCTTGTACATAGGGGCAGTATTATAGTAGATATATTCTTGTACATAGGGGGCAGTATTATAGTAGATATATTCTTGTACATAGGGGGCAGTATTATAGTAGTTATATTCTTGTACATAGGGGCAGTATTATAGTAGTTATATTCTTGTACATAGGGGGCAGTATTATAGTAGTTATATTCTTGTAAATAGGGGCAGTATTATAGTAGATATATTCTTGTACATAGGGGCAGTATTATAGTAGATATATTCTTGTACATAGGGGGCAGTATTATAGTAGATATATTCTTGTACATAGGGGGCAGTATTATAGTAGTTATATTCTTGAATATGGGAGCAGTATTATAGTAGATATATTCTTGTACATAGGGGCAGTATTATAGTAGATATATTCTTGTACATAGGGGGCAGTATTATAGTAGATATATTCTTGTACATAGGGGGCAGTATTATAGCAGTTATAATCTTCTACATAGGGGGCAGTATTATAGTAGTTATATTCTTGTACATAGGGGCAGTATTATAGTAGATATATTCTTGTACATAGGGGCAGTATTATAGTAGATATATTCTTGTACATAGGGGGCAGTATTATAGTAGATATATTCTTGTACATAGGGGGCAGTATTATAGTAGTTATATTCTTGTACATAGGGGCAGTATTATAGTAGTTATATTCTTGTACATAGGGGGCAGTATTATAGTAGTTATATTCTTGTAAATAGGGGCAGTATTATAGTAGATATATTCTTGTACATAGGGGCAGTATTATAGTAGATATATTCTTGTACATAGGGGGCAGTATTATAGTAGATATATTCTTGTACATAGGGGGCAGTATTATAGTAGATATATTCTTGTACATAGGGGCAGTATTATAGTAGATATATTCTTGTACATAGGGGCAGTATTATAGTAGATATATTCTTGTAAATAGGGGCAGTATTATAGCAGTTATATTCTTGTACATAGGGAGCAGTATTATAGTAGTTATATTCTTGTACATAGGGGGCAGTATTATAGTAGTTATATTCTTGTAAATAGGGGCAGTATTATAGCAGTTATAATCTTGTACATAGGGAGCAGTATTATAGTAGTTATATTCTTGTACATAGGGGGCAGTATTATAGTAGTTATATTCTTGTACATAGGGGCAGTATTATAGTAATTATATTCTTGTACATAGGAGGCAGTATTATAGTAGTAATATTCTTGTACATAGGAGGCAGTATTATAGTAGTTATATTCTTGTACATAGGAGCAGTATTATAGTAGTTATATTCCTGTACATAAAGGCAGTATTATAGTAGTTATATTCTTTTACATAGGAACAGTATTATAGTAGTTATATTCTTTTACATAGGAACAGTATTATAGTAGTTATATTCTTGTACATAGGAGCAGTATTATAGTAGTTATATTCTTGTACATAGGAGCAGTATTATAGTAGTTATATTCTTGTACATAGGGGGCAGTATTATAGTAGTTATATTCTTGTACATGGGGGGCAGTATTATAGTAGATATATTCTTGTACATAGGAACAGTATTATAGTAGTTATATTCTTGTACATAGGAGCAGTATTATAGTAGTTATATTCTTGTACATAGAGGGCAGTATTATAGTAGTTATATTCTTGTACATATTCTTATTGATGCTAATATCCTTTGTGATTGGATTTGGGTAACAGAACTTGTGCCATGCAGAGATAGGTAGATGTGTGGGTGAAGAATGCAGTCCAGTCCGGCCCTTGTGCCTTTATCATTACAGCCCAAACCTCCAGCCTTACTGATTTGCCATCCGCGTCCCTGTGGCAGCTCCCGTTGATGCATTTCCCCATATTAAACAGCGCTGATTTCTGCCAAGTCTAATGCACTGCAGCATTTTCTTTTTTTTTAATAGTCATTACAGAGAGAATTATACTTAATTGCCACGATTTCGAGCACCGTGTGCCAATACGAGAAGTGCATTGTAATAACGGGCTTTTTCTCTTTTAGCTTGTGTATAAACCCGCCATCTAGATACTTTTTAATTGATTCTCTCTAAAAAAAAAAAATAAATAAAAAAAGAAGAAAAAAAAAAAGCCGTTCTATGAGATTTGGAAGTAAATTAAGGATTTTCTATCCATTTGTATAAAAATAAATAAATAAAATACATTTAGAAAAAAAAAGAGAAAAAAAACGTTCTATGAGATTTGGAAGTAAATTAGGGATTTTCAAATAACTAACATAAATTTAAAAAAAGAGAGAAAAAAAACACGTTCTATGAGATTTGGAAGTAAATTAAGGATTTTCTATCCATTTGTGTAAAAAAAAAAAAAAAAAAAATAAAAAAAATAAAAATAAATTAATAAATAAAAAAAATAGAAAAAAAAATCTGCGGCGGCTGCTGTGAGGCTTTGAAAATGCTGCAGCTTTTCCTGTTCGTGAGTCACTAAAAAATGCAATATGCGCGGTATATTCCCGAGCATTTATCACTGTCCCTTTACTCTCTCAAGCACATTATTGAAGAGGAAAAAAAAAAAGAGATTATAAACTCGCATTGAAGTTGGACGCAGATAAAATGGCTCCGAGTGCGTGGATCACATCCCCGTCAGTGCGCGGCGCCTCCGCCTGTGACAGCTCCGGCTCTATGTAAAGCAGCCTGTTGATATAAATTCTTTATATTGCGGTTGCCATAAGAGAGTCACGTACATTGGAAGCCGGATATAAATCTTTTTTTTTTTTTTTTTTCCCTCCTTTACACCTTCTGTCGATAATAAATCAGTTTATCTTTCTAATATCACGGATATATCACGAGCCTATGGGAATAGAAGACATGGCTATCATTGACGGCTCATTTCTGGAGTGAATGCATAAAGAGGGATGTAATGGACTTGGTGTAATTGATGAGTTTTATTCTCGTGCATAGCGGCTGTATAATAGTAGTTATATTCTTGCACATAGGAACAGTATTATAGTAGTTATATTCTTGCACATAGGAACAGTATTATAGTAGTTATATTATTGTACATAGGGGCAGTATTATAGTAGTTATATTCTTGCACATAGGAACAGTATTATAGTAGTTATATTCTTGTACATAGGGGCAGTATTATAGTAGTTATATTCTTGTACATAGGAACAGTATTATAGTAGTTATATTCTTGTACATAGGGGGCAGTATTATAGTAGTTATATTCTTGTACATAGGGGCAGTATTATAGTAGTTATATTCTTGTACATAGGGGCAGTATTATAGTCAGGGCTGTGGAGTCGGAGTCGTGGAGTCGGAGTCGGAGCTCATTTTGGTGGAGTCGGAGTCGGAGTCGGTATAAAATGCACCGACTCCGACTCCTAAAATATATAATAAATTGGGGACAGGAGTGCAATGCAGAATGTGCTGAATATTTTACTAAATAACAACATTTAGTATAATGCTTATATTTAAGTGAAAAATTTATTGTAGTACAATGTGAACATCAGACATTTAATTGTTTTTATGATACAATAATCAAGATATTTGGATAGAACATAAAATATTTATTGGAATACAACTTTAGAACACAAAAAAACTAATAAATTGTAAATATGTAATATATATAATATATATATATATATATATATACAGTGTATATACACACACACAAGATATATATGTAATCTACTGTATATTACATAGTGTATTACATATTTACAATTTATTACAGTTTTTTGTGTTCTAAAGTTGTATTCCAATAAATATATTTTATGTTCTATCCAAATATCTTGATTATTGTATCATAAAAATTATTAAATGTCTGATGTTCACATACACATATTCATGTACTACAATAAATTTTTCACCTAACTATAAGCAATATATGTAGGAGTCGGAGTCGGAGTCGGAGTCGGAGCCGGTGCAAGAGAATTTGAGGAGTCGGAGTCGAAGGTTTGGCTTACCGACTCCACAGCCCTGATTATAGTAGTTATATTCTTGTGCATAGGAGCAGTATTATAGTAGTTATATTCTTGTACATAGAGGGCAGTATTATAGTAGTTATATTCTTGTACATAGGGGCAGTATTATAGTAGTTATATTCTTGTACATAGGGGCAGTATTATAGTAGTTATATTCTTGTACATAGGGGCAGTATTATAGTAATTATATTCTTGTACATAGGGGGCGGTATTATAGTTATATTCTTGTACATAGGGGCAGTATTATAGTAGTTATATTCTTGTACATAGGGGCAGTATTATAGTAGTTATATTCTTGTACATAGGAGCAGTATTATAGTAGTTATATTCTTGTACATAGGGGCAGTATTATAGTAGTTATATTCTTGTACATAGGGCGCAGTATTATAGTAGTTATATTCTTGTACATAGGGGCAGTATTATAGTAATTATATTCTTGTACATAGGGGGCAGTATTATAGTAGTTATATTCTTGTACATAGGAGCAGTATTATAGTAGTTATATTCTTGTACATAGGGGCAGTATTATAGTAGTTATATTCTTGTACATAGGGGCAGTATTATAGTAATTATATTCTTGTACATAGGGGGCGGTATTATAGTTATATTCTTGTACATAGGGGCAGTATTATAGTAATTATATTCTTGTACATAGGGGGCAGTATTATAGTAGTTATATTCTTGTATATAGAGGCAGTATTATAGCAGTTATATTCTTGTACATAGGGGCAGTATTATTGTGGTTACGTACTATTACACAGAGGTCAGTAATATGATAGTAATTTTTGTACATATCGGGGCAGTATTATAGTACATTTGCTTGTGTTTATGGAGCAGCATAATTCTAATACTTCATCCTACATCATTAACATGTTGGAATGTCTCCTCTTAAAAAAAATAACAAGTTCTAGTATTTTCTAGCTGATGTGTCCTGACATTTGCATTGTGTGTGTGCTGGGCTTGTCCCTGGTTCCTCCTCTCCCTCGGGCAGCTCTACATGATGGTGTATACCTTAGATGTGAAAATGGACTTTACCTAGCAGAAAAAAATATATATAATGTGGTCCTGATTGTAGCTATTGAGTTTGGTGTTTTCGGTGCTGTATAATCTGTGTTTCTTCCTCGGTCTGTGGTGTGTGATTTTCACCTCGGTGCCTTTTCAATGAATTCCTTATTGAAGTTCATCCGGAATAATGAAGACACGTAAGTCATAATCTCTCCTTTGATCCGTGGTCCCGAAGCATTATTATCCCGGTCTGCAGAACATCACTGGCTCCGCCCATAAGAACCTTTTGGTTCTTGGGGCTGGTGCAGAATTCATGCTCTGACCTAAGCGTGACACGAAGGTTCCCAAAATAACTAAGTATTGACGGATGCTGCAGCGCTTAGGGCTTGTGGTGTCTTCAGCTGAAAGTTTTGCTCTCTAGAAGAATGATGGGGCGACTGACACTGACTACCCACCTTTATTATGTAGTAATGTCCCCCATCCTGTTGTAATGTCCCCCATCCTGGGCTCCTTCTTGCTAAATATGTCTTCCATTCTGGTAAGTATGTTCCAACATCCTGACATATAAGTTCCCCATTCTAGCTTACATTCTGGTGTATATATTACCCCATCCTAGTATATACATCTCCCATTTTGGTATATATGTCCTCCATCCTGGTATATACAGTACAGACCAAACGTTTGGACACACCTTCTCATTCAAAGAGTTTTCTTTATTTTCATGACTCTGAGAAAATTGTAGATTCACTTTGATGTGTCTGCTGCTAGAACTCTGTGTGGCATTGACCTGGTCTCTAATCTGAGCTGCTGTTAACCTGCGATTTCTGAGGCTGGTGACTCGGATAAACTTATCCTCCGCAGCAGAGGTGACTCTTGGTCTTCCTTTCCTGGGGCGGTCCTCATTTGAGCCAGTTTCTTTGTAGCGTTTTGATGTTTTTTTGCCACTGCACTTGGGGGCACTTTCAAAGTTTTCCCAATTTTTCGGACAGACTGACGTTCATTTCTTAAAGTAATGATGGCCACTCGTTTTTCTTTACTTCGCTGCTTTTTTCCTGCCATAATACAAATTCTAGCAGTGTATTCAGTAGGACAATCAGCTGTGTATGCACCAGACGTCTGCACAACACCACTGATGGTCCCAACTCCATTTATAAATCAAGAAATCCCACTTATTAACCCTGACAGGGCACACCTGTGAGGTGAAAACCATTTCCGGTGACTACCTCTTGAAGCTCATCAAGAGAATGCCAAGAGCGTGCAAAGCAGTAATCAAAGCAAAAGGTGGCCACTCTGAAGTACCTAGAATATAAGACATATATTTTTAGTTGTTTCACACTTTTTTGTTAAGTATTTCATTCCACATGTGATAATTCATAGTTTTGATGCCTTCAATGTAAATCTACAATTTTCAGAGTCCTGAATATAAAGAAAACTCTTTGAATGAGAAGGTGTGTCCAAACATTTTGGTCTGTACTGTATATATGTCCCCCATCCTGGTATATATGTCCCCCATCCTGGTATATATGTCCCCCATCCTGGTATATATGTCCCCCATCCTGGTATATATGTCCCCCATCCTGGTTTATATGTCCCCCATCCTGGTTTATATGTCCCCCATCCTGGTTTATATGTCCCCCATCCTGGTTTATATGTCCCCCATCCTGGTTTATATGTCCCCCATCCTGGTTTATATGTCCCCCATCCTGGTTTATATGTCCCCCATCCTGGTTTATATGTCCCCCATCCTGGTTTATATGTCCCCCATCCTGGTTTATATGTCCCCCATCCTGGTTTATATGTCCCCCATCCTGGTTTATATGTCCCCCATCCTGGTTTATATGTCCCCCATCCTGGTTTATATGTCCCCCATCCTGGTTTATATGTCCCCCATCCTGGTTTATATGTCCCCCATCCTGGTTTATATGTCCCCCATCCTGGTTTATATGTCCCCCATCCTGGTTTATATGTCCCCCATCCTGGTTTATATGTCCCCCATCCTGGTTTATATGTCCCCCATCCTGGTTTATATGTCCCCCATCCTGGTTTATATGTCCCCCCATCCTGGTTTATATGTCCCCCCATCCTGGTTTATATGTCCCTCCATCCTGGTTTATATGTCCCCCCATCCTGGTTTATATGTCCCCCATCCTGGTTTATATGTCCCCCATCCTGGTTTATATGTCCCCCATCCTGGTTTATATGTCCCCCCATCCTGGGATATATGTTTCCATCCTGGTATATATGTACCCATACTGTCCCCCTCCTGGTATGTACAGTCTTCTTCCTGGTATAGACTATCCCCCTTACTGTATCTATAACATGATTATACCTGTTAATCACTTTGTGAATACTGTATATATTTTGCACTGATCCCGGTGAATATTCTGTATTATACTCTGAATTCTGCAGGATCTAGAGCCAAAAATGTTTCATTGTGCCCTTCTTATCCTTTGGTACATTTTGGGAATTGATCTCTAAACACCAGACATCTCAAGTTCTTCTTTTTAGGAAACACTACCTACTGACTGTTTCCAATAAAATCCAGCAGAGCTGTGCATGTGATGACCTGTGTGGTTGTACTTGTTACACATCTCATTGTCAGTGTGATTTTTCACATGCCGTGTGCATTGAGTTGATTTACCCTGAAGCCTGTATGATTTGGAGTCTTAGCTACTTTTTGCTGCCACTAGGGGGCCTCTCTGCCCACCTCTGGTGTGGCAGCCGTGTGGTGTCAGTCAGTACGCAGCGCTCTTCTTCCTCGTGGTCTACAAGGAGTTAATCTGTCGTCTTCGTGCTGTCAGCTCTGTCTTCTTGTTTTAGCTCCTGGTTTCTTTTGTGGCTATAAATATCTGTTTTCTCGCAAGGTTGTAATGTAACACGTCTCTGCTGTAATTGAGCGGCAGGACCGAAATATTCTTATTTGCTAAACACGAGTCATCATTCTGCTCCGTAAATGAGACTGAGCGCTATTTCCATCAAAGGTGTAAAAACGCCTCCTAGCAGGTCTGCAGTGCTCTGTGCTGTCATAATGACTACAACGGTTATTTATATGCATGTATTATATGTGTGCTGTATAGTTTACTAATACTATACTATAAGATAGTACACTATACACATCCGCTATATACTACACCATACAGGACACACTCTCTATATACTGCATTGTACAGGACACACACTCTATATACCACATCACACAGGAGACACTCTATATACTGCACCATACAGGAGACGCTCTATACTGTATCGTACAGGACACACACTCTATATACTACATGGCAAAGGAGACATCCTCTATATACTACATTATACAGGACACACATCCTCAGTAGACTACACCACACAGGACACATCCTCTATATACTATACCACGCAGGATACATCCTCTATATACTATACCACACAGGATACATCCTCTGTATACTACACCACACAGGATACATCCTCTGTATACTACACAATATGGGACACATCCTCAGTAGACTACACCACACAGGACACATCCTCTATATACTATACCACAGTGGACAGATCCTCTATATACTATACCACAAAGGGCACATCCTCTGTATACTACTCAATATAAGACACATCCTCTATATACTATACCACACAGGAGACATCCTCTTTATACTGCACTACAAAGGACACATCCTCTATATACTACACCACACAGGACACATCCTCTATATACTATACCACGCAGGATACATCCTCTATATACTATACCACACAGGATACATCCTCTATATACTACACCACACAGGATACATCCTCTGTATACTACACCACACAGGATACATCCTCTGTATACTACACAATATGGGACACATCCTCAGTAGACTACACCACACAGGACACATCCTCTATATACTATACCACAGTGGACAGATCCTCTATATACTACACCACAAAGGGCACATCCTCTGTATACTACTCAATATAAGACACATCCTCTATATACTATACCACACAGGAGACATCCTCTTTATACTGCACTACAAAGGACACATCCTCTATATACTACACCACACAGCACACATCCTCTATATACTACAGCACACAGGACACATCCTCTATATACTACAGCACACAGGACACATCCTCTATATACTATACCACGCAGGATACATCCTCTATATACTATACCACACAGGATACATCCTCTATATACTACACCACACAGGATACATCCTCTGTATACTACACCACACAGGATACATCCTCTGTATACTACACAATATGGGACACATCCTCAGTAGACTACACCACACAGGACACATCCTCTATATACTATACCACAGTGGACAGATCCTCTATATACTACACCACAAAGGGCACATCCTCTGTATACTACTCAATATAAGACACATCCTCTATATACTATACCACACAGGAGACATCCTCTTTATACTGCACTACAAAGGACACATCCTCTATATACTACACCACACAGCACACATCCTCTATATACTACAGCACACAGGACACATCCTCTATATACTACAGCACACAGGACACATCCTCTGTGTACTACACAATACGGGACACATCCTCTGTATATTACACCACACGGGACACAGTCTCTGTATACCTTACTACAGGGGACAGATCCTCTATATACCACACCACAAAAGGCACATCCTCTATATACTACATCACACAGGACACATCCTCTATACACTACATTACACAGGACACATCCTCTTTATACTACACCACATAGGACACATTCTCTGTATATTACACAATATGGGACACATCCTCTGTATACTACACCGCACAGGACACATCCTCTGTATACTATACCACAGGGGACAGATCCTCTATATTCTACACCACACAGGACACATCCTCTATATACTACACCACACAGGACACATTCTCTGTATATTACACAATACGGGACACATCCTCTGTATACTACACCACACAGGACACATCCTCTGTATACTATACCACAGGGGACAGATCCTCTATATACTACACCACACAGGACACATCCTCTATACACTACTCCACACAGGACACATTCTCTGTATACTATACCACAGGGGACAGATCCTCTATATACCACACCACAAAGGGCACATCCTCTATATACTACTGAATACAAGACACATCCTCTATATACTACACCACACAGGAGACATCCTCTATATACTACACTGTACAGGACACCTCCTCTATATACTACACTGTACAAGACACATCCTCTATATACTGCATCACACAAGACACCTCCTCTATATACTACACCACACAGGACACACTCTATATACTACACCACACAGGACACACTCTATATACTACACCACACAGGACACACTCTATATACTACACCACACAGGACACACTCTATATACTACACCACACAGGACACACTCTATATACTACACCACACAGGACACACTCTATATACTACACCACACAGGACACACTCTATATACTACATCACACAGGACACACTCTATATACTACACCACACAGGACACACTCTATATACTACACCACACAGGACACACTCTATATACTACACCGCAGTTATTTTATAGTGATTTTATTATTATTTCATATCCTCATTGATGATCAGAATAAATACAAGTCGTTCGTGTTCTGCGTTCCTCATATTTCGTATAAACAAATGTAATATTTATATGGCGCAATACAAATAGTAAAAGAGGAAAATAAAAAAAACCTTTTCTGTAATGATTTTTGCTTTGTGGCAGTGGCGATGTAATGCAGGGTTATGGGAGAATAACACATCTATGTAAATGGCCGTCATACGTTAACATCCAACCATAAAGGTGAATTGTGCTCCGGCATGCCGATTGTCCCGGTTATGCACCGTGCGCCTATATTTGCACTTATTACAGCGTTGGCATTCACGGCATAAGTCTGGAAATCTCTAAATAATTAAACAATAAGATTCCGCCTATAAAGTGAGCTCATCACTATGCAGCAGCTTGAGATTTGTAGGGAAAGGAGCGTTTGCATATGCATGGGATGTATTTTGTGTTTATATACAATGCTTCTTGTCGGATGTAACGGTCACTTAAAGGCGACGTCCGTTGCGTTGTCTTCTTGCACACACTTTGATATCCTTGCACCTTTTCTGCTTTCGTCTTTTGTGTCGGCCTCCCTTTTTCTCTGCATGGGGCATTTTTCGGGTTGTGTTTCTTCACCTTCTGCTTGTATCACCACACTGAGTAAATCAGCCCAATGCCGAGCCGTACATCACCAAGCACAATGCCGAGCCATACATCACCGAGCACAATGCCAAGCCGTACATCACCAAGCACAATGCCGAGCCGTACATCACCAAGCACAATGCCGAGCCGTACATCACCAAGCACAATGCCGAGCCGTACATCACCAAGCACAATGCCGAGCCGTACATCACCAAGCACAATGCCGAGCCGTACATCACCAAGCACAATGCTGAGCCATACATCACCAAGCACAATGCCGAGCCGTACATCACCAAGCACAATGCTGAGCCGTACATCACCAAGCACAATGCTGAGCCATACATCACCAAGCACAATGCTGAGCCGTACATCACCAAGCACAATGCTGAGCCATACATCACCAAGCACAATGCCGAGCCGTACATCACCAAGCACAATGCCGAGCCGTACATCACCAAGCACAATGCAGAGCCGTACATCACCAAGCACAATGCTGAGCCGTACATCACCAAGCACAATGCTGAGCCGTACATCACCAAGCACAATGCTGAGCCGTACATCACCAAGCACAATGCTGAGCCATACATCACCAAGCACAATGCTGAGCCGTACATCACCAAGCACAATGCCGAGCCGTACATCACCAAGCACAATGCCGAGCTGTACATCACCAAGCACAATGCCGAGCCATACATCACCAAGCACAATGCCGAGCCATACATCACCAAGCACAATGCCGAGCCGTACATCACCAAGCACAATGCCGAGCCATACATCACCAAGCACAATGCCGAGCCATACATCACCAAGCACAATGCTGAGCCATACATCACCAAGCACAATGCTGAGCCGTACATCACCGAGCACAATGCCGAGCCGTACATCACCAAACACAATGCTGAGCCGTACATCACCAAGCACAATGCCGAGCCATACGTCACCAAGCACAATGCTGAGCCGTACATCACCAATCACAACGCCGAGCCGTACATCACCAAGCACAACGCTGAGCCGTACATTACCAAGCACAATGCTGAGCCGTACATAACCAAGCACAATGCCGAGCCATAAGGGTGAGCACAGTATATACAAGGAGTGGCCCAAGAGAGGAACATATATACCAGGATGGGGGACAATATATACCAGGATAGGAACAGTATATTCCAGGAGGGGGGCAGAATATACTAGGAGATGGACAGCATATACTAGGAGAGGGACAGAATATATCAGGAGGGGGACATATTTACCAAGAGGGGTGCAGTTTATACCAGAAGGGGGACAGTATATACCAGGATGGGGGACATCCCAGGACAGGTGGCATATTTACCAGGAAGGAGGCCAGAATAGGCTACATTAGAACAGGACGGGGAAGGGCAACTCATATATCTTTATAGGGTTTAGAATGCTAAATGTATAGATGCTTTTACATACATATGACCAACATTGGGGGGGGCCCAGGTCCAAATTTTGCACTAGGTCCCATCGAACTCTAGTTATGCCACTGTCGTCTTCCATCGCCGCCCCCAAAACGTGACTCCCACGCACCCTACATACTGTAGATTCACCTGAATATTTACCTCCCATATGTAATAGCAATATACCGTATTATTACCTATGCTTCAATACAGTCCGCACATCTGACATATTTTTCTTACAATCCCGCTCTTCTGCCTTTCTCGGTATCTGTGCCACCAGCGGGTCATTAAGGAGGGCATCCGGTGTTGCCACAGAGATGGCAATGAAATAATAGCTGACCCGTATAGGTCTCAAAATACTTCCCTTTGTTAACCGCCCTGAATCACAATGCAGATAAAACCCTTAATGGAAGGAAACAGACGCTCGCTGCAGAATAGGACGACAACATGTATTTCGAGTTTCCAAAAAAAAAAAATCCCTTTATGCATCCACTCCTTATTATTTTTCTTTTTTTTTTGTCCCTGGCTGCCGTCCCTTTCCTTTTATGTCTCCGTAATGAAAAGTGTATTTCAGCTTGTTAAAGTTTGATATTCGGAACCTCTTGGCTACCGTCCAAGTTTAGGAAAAATTGCTCTATTCTACTTCTCCAAGTGGCTAAGGGTGATAAAATATAGCTGCCGATGACATTTTTCTTGCGGTTTAGATGTAAAGACGTATCCTATTATCAGCGGTAATTTAATCTATCCCTTTATGGCGATGACCTTCGTAATGGTTTCTGTCTTGTCGTGAATATTATAAAGCAATTTAGTGCACATTTGCATGATTTCTAACATTGATTTTTTATTTTTTTTGGACGTCCTCTGTCAGTCTTAAAAGAGTCAAGAGCGTCGGTGCCCCCCCAACGCCCGTACCCTCTTGCTCCCGTCATTAGACCACGTAAGTCGGAGCTGGCAGTAATACTTTGCGGAATTAGCCGCTGATGAACGGTTGTGAAAAAAAATGAATTAAATAGGAATTGCACACGCTTTAAATACGGTATCTTTGCCGAGGCTTTAATAGACGGCTTGGTTTATTGCTCGTTCATTAGGCTTTGATTGCCGCTGATAATTATAGATGCGTAGAGTGGAAGGATGAGACTGCAGGTTATAGGACAATTTAGCCAGATTTTCTTTTTTTATTTTGGCTGATAACTATATAAAGTTTTGATTGTAATGTCATGCCGGGCCATCTGTAAAAAGCACCAGTAGGATAGATCTGAAACCTCCCAATGAAACGGGAGACCTCCCGACTCCTGGAAGAGTTTGGAAGTCTCCCGAGTGCCGCTGAATCCTTCCAAAAAGTGCCAAGCCATCTGTAAAAAGCACCAGTAGGATAGATCTGAAAGCTCCCAAAAAAACGGGAGACCTCCCAACTCCTGGAAGAGTTTGTAAGTCTCCCGAATGCCGCTGAATCCTTCCAAAAAGTGCCGAACCATCTGTAAAAAGCACTTGTTAAAGATCCCAGAAAAACGGGAGACCTCTCGACTCCTGGAAGAGTTTGGAAGTCTCCCGAGTGCCCCTGAATCCTTCCAAAAAGTGCCGGGCCATCTGTAAAACGCGCCTCTGAAAGATCCCAAAAAAAAACGGAAGACCTCTCGACTCCTGGAAGAGTTTGGAAGTCTCCCGAGTGCCCCTGAATCCTTCCAAAAAGTGCCGGGCCATCTGTAAAACACGCCTCTGAAAGATCCCAAAAAAACCGGAAGACCTCTCGACTCCTGGAAGAGTTTGGAAGTCTCCCGAGTGCCGCTGAATCCTTCCAGATAGTGCCGAGCCATCTGTAAAAAGCACCTCTGAAAGATCTCAGAAAAACGGGAGACCTCCCAAACTCCTGGAAGAGCTGGGAGGTCTCCAATTCGCCAATGGATCCCTCCAAAAAGTGCTTGGATTCTGGAAGGTCTCAGATTTTTAATTCTGTAGCTCTCAATCACTAAATGGTATTTGAAGAGTTGGGAAGTCTACTGAGTGCTGATGGATCCTTCCAAAAAGTGTTGATATTCCGGAGGGTCTCTGGTTTGTAATTCTGTGGTGCTCCTTTAATAAATGTTATTCGAAGAGTTTGGAGGTCTCCTGAGTGCCATAGGATACTTCCAAAAAGTGCCAGGATTCTGGAGGGTCTCTGGTTTGTAATTTTATGGTCCTCAATCACTAAATGCTATTCGAAGAGTTGGGAAGTTTCCTGAGTGCCACTGGATCCTTCCAAAAAGTGCCGGGCCATCTGAAAAAAGCACTTCTGAAAGATCCCAGAAAAACGGGAGACCTCCCAAACTCCTGGAACAGCTGGAAGGTCTTCTGTGTGCCACTGGATCCTTCCAAAAAGTGCTCAGATTCTGGAGGGTCTCTGGTTTGTAATTCTGTGGCTCTCAATCACTAAATGTTATTCGAAGAGTTGGGAAGTCTACAGAGTACCGCAGGATCTTTCCAAAAAGTACCGGGCTTCCGGAGGATCTCTGGTTTGTAATTCTGTGGTGCTCATTCACTAAATGTTACTCGAAGAGTTGGGAAGTCTCCTGAGTCCAGTAGGATCAATCCAAAAATTGCTCAGATTCCGGAGGGTCTCTGATTTTAAATTCTTTGGCTCTCAATCACTAAATGTTATTCAAAGAGTTGGGAAGTCTCGCGAGTGCTGCAGGATCCTTCCAAAAAGTGTCGGGCTTCCGGAAGGTCTCTAGTTTGTAATTCTGTGGTGCTCATTCACTAAATGTTATTCGCAGAGTTGGGAAGTCTCGCGAGTGCCACTGGATCCTTCCAAAAAGTGCTCGGATTCTGGAGGGTCTCTTGTTTGTAATTCTGTGGTTCTCAATCACTAAATGTTATTCGAAGAGTTGGGAAGTCTCGCGAGTGCCGATGGATCCTTCCAAAACATTGCCGGGCTTCCGGAGCCCCTCTGGTTTGTAATTCTGTGGTGCTCGATCACTAAATGTTATTCTGAGACTTCTGGAAGAGTTGGGAACTCTCCTAAGTGCCGCTGGATCCTTCCAAAAAATGGTGGTTTTCCGGATGGTTTCTGGCTTTTAACGCTGCAATGCTCGATCACTAAATGTTATTCTTGGTATTATGACCTATGGCTGCTACTCGGACTGATGTCTGAACACCCTGGCAGACAGAAGTGAGCCCCTTTTCAAGAACAATATATGGGACCTTTGCAGTCCAATGGGTCATGAAAATGTCCAATTCCACCTGCAATTTAGGCGGAACTGGGCCCCCTTACTCTCCGGCCCTTGTGCAGCTGCACAGGATGCACCAATGATATGTCCACCCCTGCCTCGACCGCCAGAGATAGCACTCTCTATCCCATATTTCTATCCCTCTGCGTTTGCAGGGGATGTGGCTCTGATCTGACATAGTCTGGTGTCTGGTACTGTTAGTTAGACTACATGCTGTAAACCTATTTAGGGTGTAGCATGAAGG
Source organism: Anomaloglossus baeobatrachus (assembly GCF_048569485.1). Lineage (NCBI taxonomy): Eukaryota > Metazoa > Chordata > Amphibia > Anura > Aromobatidae > Anomaloglossus > Anomaloglossus baeobatrachus. The sequence continues at coordinate 195,996,721 of NC_134362.1, read as the reverse complement.
GAGACCAAAGAAGGGAGCCACCCTGGAAGCAAAATTCTTTTTGGGGCAAAAGAAGAAAGCAGCGGTGGGATCACAAGGGTGGCACAGATGAGAATGATCCCAATACAGCAGTGGCATCACTTGATCAGGGGCAAGGTGGTTTTCCCGCACTTCCGGCGAGGTGACACAAATGCAAATGGTTCCAATACAATGGTGGCATCACTAGATCAGGAGCAAGGTGGTTTCCCCGCACTTCCGGCGAGGGGGCACATTTTTTTCTGCTGGAGGAGGCATTATTCCTTTTTGAGGAGCAACTGAGGAAACTAAGGGAACTCTCAAGAGATTATTGTTAAGGGGGCTCTCACGGGTTAGGGGCGCATAGTTGCCTTTCCCTGAGTGCCGACTACCTGAGGCTACCCCACTGACCCTGCATGCATACTCCCCACCTGTCCTGGCCTTCAGACTGATTCCTCTGGCATATGGGCAATAAATAGAGTTTTTTATACAAGTGTGCCCTTTTTGTATGTAATCCTAATCGGATCAGTCCGAAGCTCATTATATTATTTGTTTTGCTTTACAGCACTTCTACATTAGCGCTTGCTTAATGGGGTGTTAAATATTTATGGCAAATGCAAGGGAATTCTCATAGATTTCAATGGAAGGAGACGTACACATGCACATCCAACTTTCCACAGCTTTAATTTGAAGAAATGGGATCAGAGAATTTGAAGAATAGGAATTATTTATATAATAAATGCCAAAAATTACTAAAGTCTCCTCCATTTTAGTTTTTATGGCTTTTTTTTCCTTGCTCCTGAAAAGTAGGGCTGTGGAGTTGGCAAGCAAAACCCTCCGATGCCTCAGTTTCCCTGATTCCGACTCCACAACTCCAATTCTTACACATGATTCATGTTTAACTCTTCTACTTTTTTGAGAGCAAGTGAAAAATTTTGCTGAAATATGGTCAATCTTTTTTCTATGGGAGTGGAATGTTTTTCCTTGTGGCAACGCTTTGCTGCGCCATGATGTCCAAATACTTTTCAAAATCAAACTTCTCACCTGTTAAGGCCGAAGATATGGCAGCAGTAGGAATGACAGGACCCAACTCCTCATCTGATGAGGATGAAGATACGGCAGCAGTAGCACTGGCAGGACACAAGTTCTCATTTGATGAGGATGAAGATAACTGCAGCAGTAGCACTGGCAGGACCCAAGTTCTCATTTGATGAGGATGAAGATAACGGCAGCAGTAGCATTGGCAGGACCCAAGTTCTCATTTGATGAGGATGAAGATACAGCAGCAGTAGCATTAGCAGGACCCACGTCCTCATCTGATAAGGATGAAGATATGGCAGCAGTAGCACTGGCAGGATCAAAGTCCTCTTGCTCTTGGCAGTCCCGTAGCCCACGCAATCTAACTGCTACCTCTGTCAGAGCTTTTTTTTCCTTTAGTAAGCTGTTGATGATCCGGCAATATACGATGACTTGGATCCACATACACAGTTGCCAGAAGAATGTTATTTTCTAATAGCAGTGTCTCTCTGTTTCATTAAAACAGCATTGCCATCTGCAATTAAACCTCCTCTTTGGGACAGGCAAAACAGCAAGTTCTTCCACTCCTCTTTGAAAATTCCAGGAGTTAAATCTTCAGCTTGTAATTTTTTTTAGTCACTGTAAATGAGTGATGAAGCAATTCCTTCAATTCAGCCACCTATGTCGATTGACCTTCATCTAGTGTTACCTGAGGGTTGACCATGTCCACAAGAAAGAAGTTCAGCTCAAGCAATCGCTCAATCATTAAATAAGTGCTACCTCACCGAGTGGCTTGATCGACAATTACCCCTTTTCCAGCACGTCTCTTCAAGATGGAATCAATTTTAGGGGTTTTGGCAGCAATAACCAATTTTCCTCTTTCCCTGCCCCTGCCACCCGCTCCAAGTAAATGGGGATGTCCTGTAGTTCCCTGCATGGAGGGTACAGGTACGGCAGAAAAATCAGTGAAGAAGTTGATTCAGTCCCTTCCTTCCCAAAATCAATGAAGGTTCCTGAGATCAAACCTCCACCGATCATAAAAAGAAGCCATATTCCAGTGATGCGCCATCACTTTGAGATGGGAATACCCCATTAATGTTATATTTTACGACTGATAATTTTTTTTTGCTGCCTGCAGAGAAATGAATTGCTTGAAGGACACTGATTATTGACAGTTAGAGCCATTACGGGATGATCCATGTCTAGATCTGTGCCGAGAGGCCAAACTCGCCAGTTTTATCAGTCAATGGTTGTCATCCTCGGTCATTTGTATCGGAAGCTGGAGATGCATTCTCTTGCAACTAAATACATTTGACCCTGCTGACCTCCGACAGCGACAGAAAATAATTGGGTGTCTTCCCCCGGAGTTCTTCCTTGACTTACTGCCGGGTGAAATAGGATAAGGATACATTGTACGTAGATGTGTTTTCAAGTATCTGCATAATAGTTATCATGTTGCAAATCTATGACATTTTGTCCGATTTTAATGTTGTAGACATTGAATGTGACATTGAGATTCTGATCAGTAGCCTTATCATTCTGTCTGACTCTAAATTCACTTGGTCCATTTTTTGCCCCAAAAAGGGATTCTTTCATGTTTGCAAATAGTTGTTATAATTGCAAAATGCTTATAAAAAGTCAGGAACTCTATGTCACGGTGAATAGGGGGGGGGAGCAAGGGCTTCTATACTGGCTCTCTGACTAGGACGGCCCTAGCTATCCTTTATTAACTCAGAGTTACCTGTGAAGGTGAGGATGTCTGAGCCACCTTCCTCTCCCTGCTCTTGATCAACTCTGATCTTATACCTACCCTGGGGGAGGAGCAGGACAAGAGTGTGATGAAACCAATAGAGATGGACAAACAGGGGAAACCAAAACTATCTCACAGCACGCTCACACAAAGGTATAAGACAATAAGAAGTAAGGAGGAAAAGAGGAGCAGGGAGGAAGCAACAAAATGACGAGAGAATTCCATAACATCTCCAAGTACCACAAAATATAATCACCAGCAGGACTGGGACACAACAGCACACAGACCAACACAGCAAAGCTATAGTCGGCGTGCAGGACTGGGACACAACAGCACACAGACCAACACAGTGAAGCTATAGTCGGCGTCAAGGACTGGGACAGAACAGCACACAGACCAACACAGCAAAGCTATAGTCGGCGTGAAGGACTGGGACAGAACAGCACACAGACCAACACAGCGAAGCTATAGTCGGCGTGAAGGACTGGGACACAACAGCATACAGACCAAAACTGCAAAAGCTATAATCGGCATGAAGGACTGGGACACAACAGCACACAGACCAACACAGCAAAATATAGTCGGCATGATAAGACCGTTTCCACCATCTTAAAAAGGCGGGGGACTAACTGTGATAGGTTTCCCACAACATGTGATTCCAGAGGTTACCACCAGCAGGCTAGCAGAGTTTAACTCTTGCTAGCCTGACCATTAATGAGCACACAGCTGGCCAACGCCCGAGGCTGCCTGTGTAACTCAGAAACACCAGAGAAAGCATAGTAAGGAAGAAAATAGGAGCAGGGAGGAAGCAACAAGATGGTGAGAGGATTTCACAACAACTCCAAGCACAACGTAATGTAATCACCAGCAGGACTTTGACACAACAGCACACAGACCAACACAGCAAAGCTATAGTCTGCATAGGAAGACACATTCCACCATCTTAAAAAGGTGGGGCGTAACTGTGTTTGCTCTACCACAACACGTGATCCCAGAGGTAACCAGCAGGCTAGCAGAGTTTAACTCTTGCTAGCCTGACCATTAATGAGCACACAGCTGGTTGACATCCGAGCTTGCCTGTGTAGCTCAGAAACACCAGAGAGTGTAAAAATCTGTAGTGTAAACAGCATCTGATGACGACATGACACTCAGCAAGTTTTGAGCAAAACTCCAGTGTGACAAGGTTACCGGCCACCTTTGCCTTTGCAAGCTGTTTGTTATAAAGCTTGCAAGTGCTTTTCTGAAGCTTTTCAGCCAACTTCAGAGCCTCTGCACTACTCCAATTCTATTCAGGCAAAACTCTCTAAGAAGGCGCACAGTTCGGGCCTGCAGCTCAGCAATGCTGCTGTTCCAAACTATCAATCATCCTGAGCGCACCGTCCCTCCAAAAAAAAACAGGAAACCTGGAGGCTAGAGAGCGGTATGCTCTTAAAAAAAAATACACAATGGTAATCTCCTTATTACCACAACAGAGGAGGGTTCCTTTGGGCTTATAAGATGGCCTGAGTTTGAGGTCCATCCCTTAAACTACACTTATAGAAAACTTTTTTTTTTTACTTTTCAACATGATTTCATCTTGTTAAAGCTGCTCCAATCAGGCTCTTTCCATCAGCCTAAATCATCAAAAAATAACTGATGCGCTCTTAAGTTTGCAAAGACATCAAAGTCAATATAAGGTACCTCGGCTCTAGCTGGAGGCACTGCTGAGAATGAAACTCCAACCAACTTCTAGTAAACGGACCATCTCAGCAGTGCCTCCAGCTACAGTCGAGGTAGCTTATATTGACTTCTGTGTCTCTGAAAACTTTTTTGTAAAATTATGAATTTTCTTGGAAATAAAAGTGTCACGGTTTCGCTGTGCGGAGCATTTTGCATTTGGAATGATTTTGACACGGCTCCACTGTGCGTAGCATTTTGCACTTGAAATTGCCCTGCTATGTGTCTTGTGCACTTGCTGACAGGTTGTCTTCAAGCAGTAGGGTCCATGATGGTATTGGGAGGTGCCTTCACAGATATGCTTCATTCCTGGTGATTCCTCTATTTCTTTACTTGGCTTCGCCAGTTTTATTTCCTGTTTGCACAATGTGTTCTTGGCTCCTGTCTGGGGTAAGTGTTCTGATCTTGGCTTCTGACCTCTGACCTCTTCCTGACCACGTTTCTGTCTGCTCCCTGAACCTTATATGTTACCTCCTGGCTTCTGACCTCAGACCTCTTCCTGACCACTTCTCTGCTTGCTCCCTGAACCTTATATGTTATCTCCCGGCTTCTGACCTTGGACCTCTTCCTGACCACGTTTCTGTCTGCTCCCTGAACCTTAGATGTTATCTCCTGGCTTCTGACCTTGGACCTCTTCCTGACCACGTCTCTGCTTGCTCCCTGAACCTTAGATGTTACCGCCTGGCTTCTGACCTCTGACCTCTTCCTGACCACGTCTCTGTCTGCTCCCTGAACCTTATATGTTACCTCATGGCTTTTGATCCCGGCTTGTCTGACTACCCTTCTATTCATAGTGCTTGTAGTGCCTAGCATCACACAAAAGTGGGTGATTATTGGTCTATACGATATATCATTCTGCTGTAATGAACAATATTGAATATATTATAAAGAAGCATTTTAATTAAATTCTACAAGTGCACCATTTATTTATGCAAATTCATTATCGTGGCACCTGCAGGGTATAGACTGACGAGCAAAAGGGTAACAATGTTTTGCAGTTTTGACTTTCAGGCTCCATATCTCACCATTCACTAGAGCTTTGAATGTGAGAATACCATAGTTTTATAGACTATCAACTTGGCTATCTCATATATAAATTTGATTTGCAATTATATAGCATATGATAAGTTATGTAGATTCTTGTCATGTCACTGCATTGTTACTGTTTTGCTCCTGGTGGTGGAAAAATCTTTAGTATGAATTACAACCTGTTCTCACATTCCCTAATAGCTCAATGTATTATTAGGTTGATTCTGAAGAAAGGTCACCAGTTCAAATAGAGAAGCAGCTATGAAGTAGATTTCCAAAGAAAAGAGAAACTCATCCAGTACGATAGCGATCTCTCGGTTAAGAAAATTGTCAAACTGCATCATGTGAAGCCATGACAGATGGAGGAATGAATTCCGTCCATCCATGGAAAAGCCAAGAGGTGACGTCCAGGCAAAATTTTGGAGTCAATAAGTGGGTCTGGAAGAAACAAGGAAAATAGGGTCTAAGGGATTGAGAAATTGAAGGAACTGTCACGTTTGGTAGAGGAAGTCTGATGATATGGGGTTGTTTCAAAGCCAGAGGTGTTGGATACTTGACCAGGATTGATGGTGGTCTCAATGCTGAGCTGAGAATCCTACAAGACGCGTTACTTCATACACTCAAGTACTATAGGTCTGAAAAGGATGACATAGTGTTCCAGCAGAACCACGACCCAAAGCATACGGTGAAATTGGCAAAGAAATGGTTCAATGACAATAAAGTAGAGGAGCTGGATTGTGCTCACAGTCCCCAGACCTCAACCCAATCCATCACTTGTGGCTAGAGGTGAAACAAATGCTGTATACATCCCTAAGTGAGCTGACCAGTATACACCGACACTGGGAACGTGTAGAAGAGACTTGACCAGTATACACCAACACTGGGAACGTGTAGAAGAGACTTGACCAGTATACACCAACACTGGGAACGTGGAGAAGAGACATGACCAGTATACACCAACACTGGGAACGTGGAGAAGAGACCTGACCAGTATACACCAACACTGGGAACGTGGAGAAGAGACCTGACCAGTATACACCAACACTGGGAACGTGGAGAAGAGACCTGACCAGTATACACCAACACTGGGAACGTGGAGAAGAGACCTGACCAGTATACACCAACACTGGGAACGTGGAGAAGAGACTTGACCAGTATACACCAACACTGGGAACGTGGAGAAGAGACCTGACCAGTATACACCAACACTGGGAATGTGGAGAAGAGACATGACCAATATACACCAACACTGGGAACGTGGAGAAGAGACCTGACCAGTATACACCAACACTGGGAACGTGGAGAAGAGAGCCAACCAGTATACACCAACACTGGGAACGTGGAGAAGAGATCTGACCAGTATACACCAACACTGGGAACGTGGAGAAGAGATCTGACCAGTATACACCAACACTGGGAACGTGGAGAAGAGACCTGACCAGTATACACCAACATTGGGAATGTGGAGAAGAGACCTGACCAGTATACACCAACACTGGGAACGTGGAGAAGAGACCTGACCAGTATACACCAACACTGGGAACGTGGAGAAGAGACCTGACCAGTATACACCAACACTGGGAATATGGAGAAGAGACCTGACCAGTATACACCAACACTGGGAATATGGAGAAGAGCCCTGGGATCAGACTTCGATGTTTGAGCCTGATCGAGATCCCAGAAGGATTCAGGCAGAACTGAAAGCCAAAGGAGGATTTACAAAATACTAACTAAATAATTAAAATTTAGATTTTTAGGAGCAAAACAGTAACATGACAAGAATGTGCATAACTAATCATATGTCAAATAGTTATAAGTCAAATTCATGTATGAGATAGCCAAGATGATTGTCTATAAAATGAAAGTCATTTCACACTCAACGCTGTAGTAGATGGTGAGATATGGAGACTGAAAGTCAAAAGTTGAAACATTGTTACCCTAGTTGCCAACTCTTGGAGACTTGCAAGATTCCTGGAAGATTTGGCAAATCTCCCAGGTACTGTTGGAACTTTCTAAAAAGCAGGGCTTCCAGAAGTTTTCTAGCTTGTAATGGTGATGTCCAGATACTCAGTCAATGATGAACCATCCTATAAAAAATAGACCCTAGTGGCAGGAGATTGTTCCATTTTCCTCTTAATCGGATTGTCTTTAATCGGACCTTTGGGACCCATTATTCCTCTTAATCGGGTTGACCTTTGGGACCCATTATTATTATGTCAGAGCTTGGGCCATTAGCTCAATCCTCTGGTGGCCAAGTCCAACAGAGACCTTTTTAGGTTCAATGATGGTCAGGACTATGGGGTTCATTATACACCATGGTTTTACATCCTATAACAAACAGACCCTAGTGGCAGGAGATTGTTCCATTTTCCTCTTAATCGGATTATCTTTAGCAGGACCATTGGGACCCATTATTGTTATGTCAGAGCTTGGGCCACCCGCAGGATCCTCTGGTGGCCAAGTCCAACAGAGACCTTTTTGGGTTTGCTGATGGTCAGGACTATGGGGTTCATTATACACCATGGTTTTACATCCTATAACAAACAGACCCTAGTGGCAGGAGATTGTTCCATTTTCCTCCTAATCGGATTATCTTTTGCAGGACCACTGGGACCCATTATTGTTAAGTCAGAGCTTGGGCCACCCGTAGGATCCTCTGGTGGCCAAGTCCAACAGAGACCTTTTGGGTTCGCTGATGGTCAGGACTATGGGGTTCATTATACACCATGGTTTTCCATAGTTAATTACTTTGGTAAAAGTATGTGAACCCAGTGACTATAATAAACCATAAGCGTTTTGGGTCATGCAGTTCCAGAATGACATATGAATGGCGTTCTCTTCTTGCAGAATCGGAGCCGCGTTATGGAAGTGCATCACTAATTGGCAGCTAAGAGCCCAGGTCTCTATAATAAAAGCGGCAACGGCTTCCGAGTCATCCCGCAGCAGGAGGTGTAAAGGTCAGGCTGAATATTTCTCTCTAATTTGACAGACATTTTGGAAGTATCGCTGATCTCATTTATGGGGAGATAATGCAATATTCTTTTTCCTAAGTTATTATAGATTTCTCCCCCCTTCTTCTTCCCTTTTTTTTTGTCCCCATTGTGCTATTAAATCCGCGGACTTTTCTTGATTGACAATGGGAACGCAATGACCTGAACCCATTAAATCTGCGAAACACATTAGAAATTTTTACCGTAACATGAAATATTCTTTTTTAATAAGTCACAGGGAATAACGAGGTCGTTATTTTTCTCCTTTTTTTTTTTTCTTTCATTAGGCAGGTGCCATGTCTTCAGGAATAGATTCAGAGTTGCATAGTTATTGGTGACCCGGTTAGAAGGGGCAGGGTAAAAGCTGGGGGGCTCCGGTGCCGGAGGGGGGGGCTTGTAAATGGCACAATAATAAGGTGTCACATTGGGTATCACAGAGCGTTCATATGTTCCCGATGACATTCTGCTAGGAGAAGTGTCCTTCAAAGAAAGTAAGCTGAGAAATCAGGAATGATAAATGTTCAGGTGGGTGTAAACAAAGGCCGATCGGTTACGTTTGCCAACTGGCGGTTGATTAACAGCCTATTTAAATAGGCAGACCATGCACCCGATGAACCCAGAACGGTCAGTAATGGATCGTTCTGTGCACATCTGTCATTATTCTTGACAGCGCAAATTCTGTTTACACCACGTGATTTGCTGCTAGGAATGATTTTTTTAATTTATTATTTTTTTAAAGGGAACCAACCAGCAGGATTTTCATATATAAAGTAAAGCCAGTGCTATACAGGCGCTAGGATGCTGAATCCAAGCATACCTTTTGTTAAGAAATTGCATGTTTTATTTCAGAAATATGGACAAGTAAAGTTACAGCAATACACTGCTATTTGATTGACAGGTGCAACAGGAAGGGAATATGTGGGTCGGGTCTTGCTATCTATTCCCGCCCCTGTCTATCTGCATTGGAATTCACGTCTATGACACGACAGAGGGAGGAATAGATAGCAAGACCCGGCTAACATATTCCCTTCCTGTTGCACCTGTCAATCAAATAGCAGTGCATTGCTGTAACTTTACTTGTCCATATTTATGAAATAAAACATCCAATCTCTTAACAAAAGGTATGGTTACATTCCGCATCCTTTTGCCAGTATAGCACTGGCTTTACTTTATACATGAAAATCCTGATGGTTGGTTCCCTTTAAGCAAGCTTAGCAATAAATAATTTCACCCATCAAATGTGCACTTTGCAAGCTTTTCAGGTATTTTACTGCATAATTATTGTGAAACAAGTGTTCCTAGGAATGCTCATTCATCATATTAAATTAGTGTAAATGCACACTAAGGCCTTGTTCACACTTACCCCAGTTCCAAATTGGGTCATAGCTGTCCCCTGATGGGGCTAAAGATCCTTCTGCCTAATAATAAGGCTCTTGGTAGTTGGAGGTCCTTGTTACAGGTCTTGGATTACCCTCTTAGGGTCTGCTCGGATCCCAAAGGTTTTGATGCCTCTCCCAGGGTCTGCATGGGTCTTTGGTGCGCCTCCCAGGGTTTGGAGTGCACTTCCACGATATGTGAGAGTCTGCAATCCTTTTAGGTTTTGCGTGAGTCAGCGCCCCTCCTAGGGTTTGCATGGGTCAATGGTGCCCTTCTCAAAGTCTGATGCCCCTCCCAGGGTCTGCATGGCCCTATAGTGCTCCTCCCAGTTTTTGTGATGACCATCCCAAGATTTGCATGAGTCTGCACTCTTCCCAGGAGTTCTGTGAATTAGCATCCCTCCTAGGGTTTGCATGTGTCAGTGGTGCTGTTCCTAGGGTCTGCATGGGTCTATGGTGCTCCTGCCAGGGTTTGGGGTGCTCTTTCCAAGATTTGTATAACTCTGTGATCCTCCTAGGTTTAGCATGAGTCAGCACCCCTCCTAGGGTTTGCATGGGTCAGTGGTGCTCCTCCCAGGGTTTGGGGTGCACTTCCAAAGATTTGTTTAAGTCTGCAATCCTCCTAGGTTTTGCGTCAGTCAGCATCCCTCTCAGGGTTTGCATGGGTCAGTTGTGCCCTCCCAGGGTCTGCATGGGTTTATGGTGCTCCTCCCAGGTTTTGTTGTGCCTTGCCGGGATTTGCGTGAGTCAGTGTCTCTCCTAGGGTTTGCATAGGTCAGTGGTGCCGTTCCAAGAGACTGGTTCCCCTCCCAGGGTCTGCCTGTATCTATTTAGCTCCTGCCAGGCTTTGGGGTGGTCTTTCCAAGATTTGTATAAGTCTGCAGTCCTTCTAGGTTTTGCGTGAGTCAGTGCTCCTCCTAGGGTTTGCATGGGTCAGTGGTGCTCTTCCCAGGGTGTAATGCCCCTCCCAGGGTCTGCATGGGTTTATGGTGCTCCTCCCAGGGTTTGTGGTACCCTCCTAGGATTTGCGTGAGTCAGCTTCCCTCCTAGGGTTTGCATGGGTCAGTGATACCCCTCCAGGGTCTGCATGGGTGCTCTTCCCAGGGTATATTGTATAAGTCTGCAATCCTCTGAGGTTTTGCGTGAGTCAGCTTCCCTCCTAGGGTTTGCATGGGTCAGTAATACCCCTCCAGGGTCTGCATGGGTGCTCGTCCCAGGGTATATTGTATAAGTCTGCAATCCTCTGAGGTTTTGCGTGAGTCAGCGCCTCTCCTAGGGTTTGCATGGGTCAGTGCTGCTCTTCCCATGGTCTGTGATACCCCTCCAGGGTCTGCATGGGTCTATGGTGCTCATCCCAGGGTTTGGGGTACAATTCCCAAGATTTGTATAAGTCTGCAATCCAGAGGTTTTGCGTGAGTCAGTGCCTCTCCTAGGGTTTGCATGAATCAGTGGTGCCCTCCCAGAATTTGCACGAGTCTGCACCCATCCCAGCATTTGTGTGAATCAGCGTCCCTCCTAGGGTTTGCATGGGTCAATGGTGCCCTTCCCAGGGTCTGCGTGGGTCGATGTCTCTCCCAGAGTCTGCATGGGTTATTGCCTCTCACAGGGTCTTCAGTGCTGAAATCTTGCGGGAAACACTTGATCGTGGCCGGTTTATGATGAAATTATGTTCTTTTCACTTCCACATTATGGCCCCAACAGTCTCACTGGAGCCTTCAGTAGCTTAGAAGTTCTTCTGTAACCAATGCCATCAATGTGGTTTACAACAATAAGGTTGCAACGGCTCACTGGTGTTACCCATCATGAGATGTTTCTTGCGTGGCACCTTGGTAATGAGACACCTTTTTATAGGCCATCAGTAGAATCAGCTGATATTATTTTTCATTAAGTGGCAGGATTGCTTTCTAACCACTGATACATTTCAGCTGGTGTCATGAATTTCTATGGCTTTTTGCACCTCTCTTTTTTCACGTGTTCAATACTTTTTCCCTGTGTAATTTCTCATTATTAAACATAACTATATCTATGGTTTGATTTCTTTGACTCTGTAGATTGGATGGGTTGTTACTGACATCTGGTGACAAATTAATGCCAATAGCACCTTTAGAAACATACTAGCTGAACTACCCGGCTTCGCCCAGGTTAATAACTGCTGTTAACAAAATAGAATGTATTAACAAAAATGTATTCTATACACAAAAAACACAAAACAAATAGATATAAATGTAATTATAATGTCTGTCTCCCCCTCTGTATATATCTCTCTGTCTTTCTCTCTATCTCTTTCTCTGTCTGTCTCTTTCCCTGTCTGTCTCTGAGTGTCTGTCTTTCTCCGTCTGTCTCAATCTCTTTCCCTGTCTGTCTATCTATCTGTCACTTTCCCTGTCTGTCACTTTCCCTGTCTGTCACTTTCCCTGTCTGTCACTTTCCCTGTCTGTCACTTTCCCTGTCTGTCACTTTCCCTGTCTGTCACTTTCCCTGTCTGTCACTTTCCCTGTCTGTCACTTTCCCTGTCTGTCACTTTCCCTGTCTGTCACTTTCCCTGTCTGTCACTTTCCCTGTCTGTCACTTTGCCTGTCTGTCACTTTGCCTGTCTGTCACTTTGCCTGTCTGTCACTTTGCCTGTCTGTCACTTTGCCTGTCTGTCACTTTGCCTGTCTGTCTCTTTCCCTCTCTTTCCCTTTCTTTCCCTCTGTCTCTTTCCCTGTCTTTGTCTGTCTCTTACCCTGTCTGTCTCTTTCCCTCTCTTTCCCTGTCTGTCTGTTTCCCTGTGTCTGTCTCTGTCTCTTTGTCTATGTCTGTCTCTTTACCTGTCTGTCTCTTAACTTGTCTCTCTCTTTCCCTCTCTTTCCCTGTCTGTCTGTTTCCCTCTCCCTGTCTGTCTCTTTCCCTCTCCCTGTCGGTCTCTTTCCCTCTCTTTCCCTGTCTGTCTGTTTCCCTGTGTCTGTCTCTGTCTCTTTGTCTATGTCTGTCTCTTTACCTGTCTGTCTCTTAACTTGTCTCTCTCTTTCCCTCTCTTTCCCTGTCTGTCTCTTTCCCTCTCTTTCCCTGTCTGTCTCTTTCCCTCTCCCTGTCTGTCTCTTTCCCTCTCCCTGTCGGTCTCTTCCCCTCTCTTTCCCTGTCTGTCTCTTTCCCTGTCAGTCTGTCTCTTTGTCTGTCTCTGTGTCTGTCTCTTACCCTGTCAATGTCTGTTTCTTACCCTGTCTGTGTCTGTCTCCTTCCCTGTGTCTGTCTCTTACCCTGTCTCTCTTTCCCTGTCAGTCTGTCTTTGTCTCTTTGTGTCTGTCTCTTTGTGTCTGTCTCTTACCCTGTCTGTCTGCCTCTTTCCCTGTCTGTGTCTGTCTCTTTCCCTGGCTGCATTGTGACACGCCAACATTCCATATAAGGGCATGGCTGCGCATTCTTCTGAAGTTTTTGCTGCACTGTGGCTCCCAGCTCCATTCACTTTAATGGAGGCAGGTTTTTTGGTGAATAACTGTAAAGCGCGGGGTTAAAATTTCCCCTCAAAACATAGCCTATGACGCTCTCGGGGTCCAGAAGTGTGAGTGTGCAAAATTTTGTGGTTGTAGCTGCGACGGTGCAGATGCCAATCCCGGACACACACAAACACACATGAACACACACACACACGCACACACACACACACACACACACACACACACACACACACACACACACACACACACATTCAGCTTTATATATTAGATTGGTGACATGTTCAATACTTATTTCACCCGCTGTATTGATGTACAACACCAATTTTAATATCAATCGTGACCCAACTCCTCAAGACTAGTGTTGCGTGTCCTGAAACCACTGATCAGTCCTAAATTTCACAACAATTTACCTAAACTTTTGAGGACATCAGATTTTCCTTCATTACAAACCAGACAAAAATGGAATATTTCTGCGATTGCTCGTTTTACATGTACGCAGATGGTAATTATGGTATCGCTTCGTGTTTCTTTTTTCCTTTTCTTACCTGCCATCCTGAGTTTTCTTCCCTTTTAGAAGAATTTTTTGCAAATGTCTTTCCTTGCAGAAATGCAAATCCTCCATTCTCACAAATGGATCCATTTTTCTCCTAATTCCCGGCTCCATGACCGATGAAATAATTGCGGCGTCGCTCCGAGAGGTGATAATTTCTCAGTGTTTATTGTTTTTTTTTTTTTCCCGCATATTAATGGTTCTACTGACAAAATAATTTTTGAGATAATCGGCATTGGAAATGACAAGCAAATTAAAATGCATTTGATTTGCAATCTATAACATTTAATTGCTTGCTGCATGAAATCCTATTGATGGATTTTCCGGGGCCGTTTCTGCATTATTGACTTATGCAAGGCGGGGTGCGGCGCTGCGACCGATCACTTTTAATATATGTCGCAGTCGTGGCCGTATAAGTATGCAGCACGGAGCAGCCATTAAGGTTTTTAGAATATTTTTACTCCATTGTAATAAATATCCTCGCCATTCTTAATGGATGTTAATGGAAGCGTGCCTTTCCCCAGAGAGCCATCTCGGATTACAACGAATGGATACTTTACGTGTGTTTATCGTGCTTTCTGTCAGATAAATACACATGTAATCCCTCGCTTTCCCTCCTGTTGACAATCGCTTGCGTTTGCAATGATTTAAAGTCTAAAGTTAGTTACTTTTTTTTTTTTTTTCTCCATTTTTTTTCTTACTTGGCTTCACTTTTTATGCAGATACTTTGTGTTTTTACTGTTTACTTTGCTTATAGGTTATGTCCTTGGCAGGATAAAAATAACCCCTTTAAGCACTGTTTTGCTGCAGTGTAAATCATAGGGGCCAAAACTTTAGCTGGAAACAAAAAGATTTTGCTGCTGAGCTGTAGTGTAAAGTATAGGGGACAAAACCTTAGCTGGAGACTTTGATAAGATTTTGCTGCTGAGCTGCAGTGTAAAGCATAGGGGGCAAAGGTTTAGCTGGAAACGTTAAGATTTTGCTTATAAAGAATGGGGACAAAACTTAAGCTGGAAACAAAAACATTTTGCTGCTGAGCTGCAGTGTAAAGCATAGAGGACAACTTTTTAGCTGGAAGCTTTGATAAGACATGGTAGTAAATTTCCGACTACATTTGTCACGGGTGTGTTACGGGTGACAGACAGTCATGTGGTTTCTGGCCATAGAAGGTCACAGTGTTTGGCTGACTTTCCATTGTTCCTGCTGTTAGTAGTCATTGTTATAGGTAGCTTTCTTGCTGGATTCATCTCTCTCCCTTTTGGACCCAGCTGCTGATCATCAGTATTCTTTTGGTGCTTATATACCCCTTCCTTCCTTGGACTGGTGCTGGTGATATTTTTCAGTGCAATCAAGCCTTTGATGCAAGTAGGTGGCTTGTACTCCTCTGTGGTATCACTGCTGAAAACTTTACTGAACTTCAGGAGCTCGTCTTCCACCCAGCTGCTGATCATCAGTATTCCCTTGGTGCTTATATACCCCTTCTTTCTTTGGTCCGGTGCTGGTGATATTTTTCAGGCATTCAAGCTTTGGTGGCAAGCAGGTGGCTTGTACTCTTCTGTGCGATCGTTGCTGAAACCTTTACTGAACTTCAGTAGTTCGCCTTCCACCCAGCTGCTGATCATGAGTATTCTCTTGGTGCTTATATACATCTTCCTTTCTTGAACTGGTGCTGGTGATATTTTCAGTTTATTCAAGCCTTAGTTGGAAGCAGGTGGCTTGTATGGTTGCTGAAAACTCATCTGTAGATAAGTAGTTTATGCATTTTCCCCCTGTGTGTCCTCCTTGTGTCTTCTCGAATCTATAGTGGGGTTGACAAAGAGCTCATCTCATCCATTCCCTATTTAGGGTCCAGCACTAGGGATACCTAGGGTCAGGTATCCAGCTCGGCGCATAGGTGCGGAACCTATCTAGGGTGGTGAGGGACCCCAGGGACCAGCAGTAGGTTTGATCAGGGGTTACATCCTCCCTTTCTCTAAACATTGAGTTTCCCTTCCCTTTCGCTTGCTACTTCCCCGTACCTAGTGTGGCAATATTAGACCCCAGTAGACAAGCCGCTAAGTTGGATTTGCTCATTTATAGCTGAGCTTTAAGAAAGCAATGGTAAAATTCTATCTACATTTGGTAGTAAATTATGTTAAAGGGTTGTCCAGTGTGACTTTAGACTTGTGAATCCTCACATTGCACATAGTGCGCACTGTCATGATTCTCCGATGCAATATGCATACTCCTGGCCACATTTAGACTAGACTTGCGCAACATCGCTCAATACCAGTGAATTTAGCATGTCTAGTCAGAATATGGCCAGAAATATGCATATCGCATATTTGCAGTCACATGACTAACTGGTGTCGCCGCCATCAACAGAGAATCCTGACAGCGAGCATTATACACGACGCGAGAATTCACAAATTTACAGTCACGTAGAGTGACTTTTGTGCCAAACCTGGACAATCCCTTTAAATTCTAATTATACCTATCCATTTTCTTCGACTACTGTGCAAAGGTTATTAACAAAATCAGGCTTTGACTTCTTTGCATAGATAAATTGGAGCGAAACAATTGCGATCGCAGAGGGTGTCAGGAGGGGCCGCGCCACGGCCACTGCCTACTTAAGATGGATGTGCATTAGAGGACGCACATTCAGCTGAAATGTATTGCGGCACAGAGACCCCCTGGCCCCCTGCACTGCAATGCACGACTCCGGCCAGTCCGAGGCTGGCAACTGACATCGTAGCACATGGCATCAGCTGGTAGACTCTGCGCCAGATATAGAAGAGGATAGCCATGCTTTATGGGAGTGGGAAGAATCCGTTTTTTTGTTTGTTTATTCTTTAAGTGTGCTGGACAACAGCAAAAAAATGAAAAACATTATATCAGCAAAGAGCCCAGGATGGGAGACGTTATTACTGGAAGGGGACCAATAGAATAGGGGATATTATACCAGGAAGGTGCCCAGGATGGGGGACATTATTACTGTAAGGGGACCACAAAATAGGTAATATTATAACATGAAGGCGCCCAGGATGGGGGACATTTATTATTGGAAGGGGACCAACAGAATAGGGGATATTATACCAGGAAGGGGCCCAGTATGCAGGACATTATTCTTTTTAGGGGACCACAAAAATGGGTAATATTATAACAGGAAGGGGCCCAGGATGGAGGACATTATTACTGGAAGGGGACCACAATGATAGGGGATAATATAGCAGGAAGGAGCCCAGGATGGGGGGCCGTTATTACTAGAAGGGGACCACCAGGATAGAGGATATAATAACAGGAAGGGGCCCAGGATGAGGGACATTATTTCTGAAAGAGGACCACCAAAATAAGGGATATTATACCAGGAAGGGGCCCAGGAGTAGTGCCCGCTCATCACTAGTTACCAGTACTGAGCACCCGAGCATGGTAGTGCCCGCTCATCACTAGTTACCAGTACTGAGCACTTGAGCATGGTAGTGCCCGCTCATCACTAGTTACCAGTACTGAGCACGCGAGCATGGTAGTGCCCGCTCATCACTAGTTACGAGTACTAAGCAACTGAGCATGGTAGTGCCCGCTCATCACTAGTTACAAGTACCGAGCACCTGAGCATGGTAGTGCCTGCTCGTCACTAGTTACAAGTACCGAGCACCTGAGCATGGTAGTGCCCGCTCATCACTAGTTACGAGTACTGAGCCCCCGAGCATGGTAGTGCTCGCTCATCACTAGTTACAAGTACTTAGCACCTGAGCATGGTAGTGCCCGCTCATCACTAGTTACGAGTACTGAGCACCCGAGCATGGTAGTGCCCGCTCATCACTAGTTACCAGTACCGAGCACCTGAGCATGGTAGTGCCCGCTCATCACTAGTTACGAGTACTGAGCACCCGAGCATGGTAGTGCCCGCTCATCACAAGTTACAAGTACTTAGCAACTGAGCATGGTAGTGCCCGCTCATCACTAGTTACGAGCACCTGAGCATGGTAGTGCCCACTCATCACTAGTTCTTGATACAAAGCTCCTCCATGAGTTTAGATCCTTATATTATTCATGGTTATTACTGCCTAGTTAAGAGGATTGCTACGTTATTGGAATAAGTATCTGAGCCACCTTACCTTTTGAATGTGGAATAATTGATATTGATTTGATCCAGTCTCTGCGCTCCGTTATTAGGAGACGTATAAGAGGCTAAAGATCGATTCTGGGATAATACAGACACAATGTTTGCTGATTCTGGACATTAATTACATGAGTTGTATCTCTGCAGGAGGGCTGGTTGGTGCCAGTACTTATTATCTAGACATCTATGTCCATTTGCTGCATGGAAAATGTGTGCTGTATTACCTATATGTGTGTGTGTATGTATGTATGTATGTATGTGTATGTATATATATATATATATATATATATATATATATATATATTATATTTATTAGCTTTAGTACCCGGCGTTGCCAAGGATAGTAACTGTCTCTTTCTCTTCCAGTCTCCATCTATCTCCCTGCCTGTCTGTCTCTTTCCCTGTCTGTCTCTATCTCTTCGTCTGTCTGTCTCTTTCCCTCTTTCACTGTCTGTTTCTTTATCACTTTCCCTATCTGTCTCTCTATCTCTGTGTCTGTCTGTCTTTCTCTCTTTCCCTGCCTGTCTGTCTCTTTTGCCTGTCTGTCTCTTTTGCCTGTCTGTCTCTTTTGCCTGTCTGTCTCTTTTGCCTGTCTGTCTCTTTTGCCTGTCTGTCTCTTTTGCCTGTCTGTCTCTTTTGTCTGTCTGTCTCTTTTGCCTGTCTGTCTCTTTTGCC
The DNA here is from genome assembly GCF_048569485.1 of Anomaloglossus baeobatrachus. Classification (NCBI taxonomy): domain Eukaryota; kingdom Metazoa; phylum Chordata; class Amphibia; order Anura; family Aromobatidae; genus Anomaloglossus; species Anomaloglossus baeobatrachus. The sequence continues at coordinate 195,978,085 of NC_134362.1, read as the reverse complement.
TGCCTGGCTCTTTTGCCTGCCTGGCTCTTTTCCTGTTGGTCTGGCTCTTTTCCTGTTGGTCTGGCTCTTTTCCTGTTGGTCTGGCTCTTTTCCTGTTTGTCTGGCTCTTTTCCTGTTGGTCTGGCTCTTTTCCTGTTGGTCTGGCTCTTTTCCTGTTGGTCTGGCTCTTTTCCTGTTGGTCTGGCTCTTTTCCTGTTGGTCTGGCTTTTTTCCTGTTGGTCTGGCTTTTTTCCTGTTTGTCTGGCTCTTTTCCTGTTTGTCTGGCTCTTTTCCTGTTTGTCTGGCTCTTTTCCTGTTTGTCTGGCTCTTTTCCTGTTTGTCTGGCTCTTTTCCTGTTTGTCTGGCTCTTTTCCTGTTTGTCTGGCTCTTTTCCTGTTTGTCTGGCTCTTTTCCTGTTTGTCTGGCTCTTTTCCTGTTTGTCTGGCTCTTTTCCTGTTTGTCTGGCTCTTTTCCTGTTTGTCTGGCTCTTTTCCTGTTTGTCTGGCTCTTTTCCTGTTTGTCTGGCTCTTTCCCTGTTTGTCTGGCTCTTGTCCTGTTTGTCTGGCTCTTTCCCTGTCTGTTTGTCTGTCTGTCTGGCTCAATCTGTCTCTTTCCCTGTCTGTCTGTCTATCTGTTTCTTTGTCTCTTCCTCTGTCTGTCTGTGTTTGTCTCTTTCCCTGGCTGCATTGTGACACGCCAACATTGCATATAAGGGCGTGGCTGCGCATTCTTCTGAAGTTCTGGCTGCACTGTGGCTCCCAGCTCCATTGACTTTAATGTAAGCAGTTTTTTGGCAGATAACTGTAAAGCGCGGGGTTAAACTTTCCCCTCAAAACATAGCCTATGAAGTTCCCTGAGTCAAATGGAGTGTCTGTGCAAAATTTTGTGATTGTACATGCAGTGGTGCAAATTCCTTTAGCGGACACACACATACATAAACACATAAATACATACATACACACATACATATGCACACACCTACATACATACTGTACATACATACATACACTCAGCTTTATATAATGGGGATATACTGTATGTGTGTATATATATATATATATATATATACCGTATATATATAAAATGTGTGTGTGTGTGTATATATATGTGTGTGTGTATATATATGTATGTATATATATATATATATATATATATATATATATTACTGATATAAATGTCTAATGAAATGTGTTATACTTCTGTATAATATTTAAGTTTTTCAGCCTCCCTATAAGTTTGTTTTTTATGCATTAATTGTGTGTGTATATGAATGTAATGTAGTGTGAGTGTATTAGGCTAGGTTCACATTTCCGTTAAAAATGTATCAGTCACAATCTGCGGCTCTGGTAAACAACGGAAGCTGTTTAGCGGATGCCGTTGTTTCCCATAGGCTTGTATTAGTGGCAGATTGCGCCTGATGACCTTGCGTTGCATCCGCTGCACCGCGGTCAGTCGTTTTTCGACTGACCGCCGGGGGGAGCAACGCAGAATGTAACGTTTTTCTGGCCATCAAATTTAACGCACCGCGCAGGAATCCATCGCCATCCTTCAAGCTTGTAATAGATGTCTGTGGTGCTGGATTCCGTCATGCTCTACTGAGCATGCCCAGCAGGTTTGGCACGCCCACTGGGCTGTCCCAAACACAAACGGATCATGACTGATCCGTCGAAAAACGGACGCACAGCGGATGTAACGGACGTAAGGGATCAGTTTTTTCACAGGATTCCTGTGAAAAACACATCTGTTGCGTCAGTTGACATCTAAAAAACTACTGATCCGTTGATGACGGACCTGACGGATTTAAATCAACGGAAATGTGAACCTAGCCTTAATAAACTTGCCTACCGCTGCTCTCTCCAGTGTCCATTGCTGCTCTTATCGGCTCATGAGTGACGTCACCACAATTGCCACTCGTGAGCCAGAAGTCTCTTTTTTACAATGAAAGCCTATGCAGTGTCATGACCCGAAGAGTCTGCACAGGGGGGAGAAGAGACAAAGGAGAGAGCAGCAGTAGTTGAGTATATTAATGAGGATAGCCATTACTTTTACGTTGATGGTTTAGCCTTAGGATAGATCATTAATGTATGATCGGCCGGGGTCTGACCCCTGCACCCCCACCGATCAGCTGTACTCTGTCCCGGCGGTGGCAGCAGGTGCTGGAAATGCTCCGTTCTGGAGCTGCCCCATCTTCTGATAGTGGCCGGATACTGAACATCCTAATAGGAGGATGTGCAGTACCCTGCCTAGGCCGCCATCAGAAGATGGGACAGCTCCAGGACTGAGCATTTCCGGCACCTGGTGCCACCGCCGGGACCGAAAACCCAGAGTTATCAGACAGTGATAAGGATAAGCCATCGATGTAAAAGTAGTAGACAGCCTCTTACACTCACACTACATTACATGCCTGTACACACACATTTAAAGGGAATCTGTCACTACTTGACCTATCTAACCTATTAATATGGGAATCTGAAAAATGTCATACGTGTCTGCTTCATATCAGATGCCTTGTTGTGGATAAATCATCTTTTATCTCTTTGTGAAAATGAGCTCTTCCAGGCTATGGGGCGGATGCTGCCTGGAAGATAACTCCGCCTCCAGAGCGTATGCAGGCAGACAGGGTTGTAACATTGTTGCAATGAAGCAGAGCTCAGAGAGGTAACTCCTCCTCCTATATAAAATAAGCTCTGGAGGCGGAGTTATATTCCAGGCAGCATCCACCCCATAGCCTGGAAGAGCTCATGTACATAAATTGATTTACGGGGATTTTTCCACAACAATGCATCTCATATCAGACCTAAAGGTAACACTATTGCTCTGTCAGCCATTCTGAGAGTTGTAGTCTTGTCGCAGCTGGAACGCCAAGGAATTGAAACCACTGATATAACATGAAGCATAGGAAGATCTGAGCCTCGAATACTCTGATTATCCACGGCACTTTTGCTTATTCAAAAAGAGTAGCTGCAGTGTAAAGCATGGTGGACAAAATCATAGCCTAATAGAATTCAGAGTGCCAGTGCAGCACAGATCTCGTCTCATATTAACCAGTACTGGAAGGGGCGCTTGTGGGTCCTTGTGATACCAATGTGATATGACTGAAGTATGAATTTGATTAGATAGGGATCATAATCAAAAGATAGGAGTGATCCCAGATATTATTTGACCTATCAATAATTCAGTATCAAAGAGATGTCCTCTGGAGGGCCAATATGATGACCAAAGAATACATGTCAAACAGGTTTTGAAGCAGTTTCAAGATAATGAGGAAGTCACATTTACAGTTCCACTTACCGGAAACTTGTGGTTGGCTTAAAGACAGGTTTAAGGAAGCTTGCATATGAAATTTACTGCTCATTGCAATATTTCACTAACACTATGGTCAACTGTGGTCGGCCAGTTGACAACTGGCTAAATGTGCAGGAAATGTGCAGGAAGCAAGACAGTCCTTGTCCGATCGCTTTTGTTAGTTAGATGCCACTTTTTGTGCATTTTTGCACATTTTCGCAGGGCAGGGTCGTTTGGTGACAGTGAGTGCGTTTGTGTGTGTTGGGGCAAGTGTATGACTACATAAGTTAGTAATCATGGTTAATTGCACTGATTGTATAGCACGCAGCTATTATATATAATGAGTGTGCTCCCCGCACTCACGAGCCCCGCGTCAGGTACTTTAACAATACTCAGGAACATATTTCCTTTTCAGATCTTAATAAATACTTTGCTTCCCCCTCTCTGGGACAGACAAGCAGGAATAACTCTTAAATGCAGAACGGCGTGGCGTGCACGTAATGAGGCACTTAGCGTATTAATGTTACCCGCTAAACACAGGCTTGGCGCGGTGGGGGTCTCTGCTTAAACGTCCTAAAGACACAACTATAAACAATTCTGCAATATTAAAGGCAGGATTTTGACATTTGACATTGTATAAATGTAAATTTATTTTTTTTTTCTAAAAAACAGGCACCTATAGCATCTATATAATATAGCCGGGGTTTGGTTGCATTGGGGGCTAGTTGTGGACCCCCCTCCACTAGCTGGAGCATAGAGAGGCTGCAAACATTATCTCTTGCTCTTAAGGACCCAGCATGCCCAGTCATTACTCAGAGATGTCATGATTTATGTGTAAGCTGTGCACTACTTAACTTCTCCTCTAGAGGTGCTGTGGGGTAATGGAACACTTGGTGCCATGTTTCTTCACAGATATACCGGAGCTCTAAGCAGCAGAATCTGGGAAAGGCGTTTTCAGGGGAACACTTTAAGACAGATGTACAGGTTCAACATGTTGCAAGTCTACTTTCCTGGTGCTTTAGTTTTGCATTCACATCAGTGATGTGTGGCGCCCCTGACCTGGTCAGGCACCACTGAGTACTGCACTCAGGCTGAGTGAGTACAAACAGGTAATCCCAAAGGCTGACTAGGGTGTGGGGACACAGACACGTAGTAACCAGGAACACACACACAGCTTAGAGGAGACCCCTGGGCAGACCCATGGAGGGGGCATAGCTCTCGCATCTCAGCTAGTGGTGGGACTGGAGACTAGAGAGTTGTGCAGTGGCAGTCAGAGGAGTAGGAGTGGAGCAGCTGAGTCTGGAGTGCAGACGCCCGAGAGCGGACACAAGCCAGACCCTGCACCTGTAGTGGCTGCTGGCGGGGGAGATCGACTACCTAGTGGTGCCGCCTGAAAACCACCTAGTGAAGAGGTGGCTGAGTAAGGGGACCACCGGTAGGCCAGGCCCGCACGGGGAAACAGGTCCCCAGAGCAGGAACCCATCTACTCGGCCTGCTAAACCTGCTGGTGAGGGTGCTGGATGCACCTCACCGAACCACACAGAGCCTGCAGCATCAACAGCAACGAGGGGGCCCATAAGTAAGGAAAGGCAAGCAGCCAGCACTACTTGGTCCACGCTGTCAGCAAACAGGCCAGTAAGGGGAGAAGAGGCAGTTGCAACTTCCCTGGGTGATCCCGGAGCACTCAAAGACGGGGTCACCTCAAAAAACTAGAAGGGCTAGGAAGGCGAGTCAGCAGTCACCCCTACGTCAGCCTGAAGATACCTGGTTCCCCTCCTGGTTCATCACAGCATTGCCCGGGTTGTCTCACTGTGCCAGCGGAAAAGTGAGTAAAAACCCTGAAAGACTTTGCTGCCTGTGTGTGAATTACTCTGCGGCACTACACAATTACACCTGAGCCCTGGGGCCAGCCTCACTCTCGGGAGGCCATAACACCAGACTGCATTTACCATCAGCCCCAGGCGCTCCCCAAACTGCAGTGGCGGTCACCCACTGACCGCAAAACCGAGAGTGGCGTCACGAGTCCTATTAAAGTCAACCTGACCTACCTGTTGCTGGAAGATTCCCAGCACGTGAAGACCCTGAGGCGACCTGAAGATAGCGGGGGCTTCACAGATAAAACAGTGAATAGTCAGAATATTGTAAATATGCTGGGGCTCACAGGGTGAGGTGGATCCTTGTAGCCCAAGGTTCGGGTGGCACATGGACCACGGGCGTCACTGCTGACAGCTGAGGGATTGGAGACCACAGGCAGGTGGGAGAGATATTGGAAACCGCAGGCAGATGACATCCTGAAGACCACAGACTGGTGGGTGTGATATTGGAAACTGTAGGGTGAGATGAAACACTTACTATGAAACAGAAGAATGGTCTGTCTTGTGCTTTTCACACTCCTTTCTCCATAGATTTAATAGGCAGCTGTAATCTGACACCTTAGTGAGCTGTCATGTTATAAGCATGATGGACTTCAGATAAGTTCAGGATGTGGGAGAAGTGGCTCAATAGTGGAGAAAGAAACCTTGCCGCAAGATGTGGGAACACCTTTTAAGGTACTTTCCTGTATATTGTATTTGTATGTACTTCACAAACTCTCTGCGTCCTCGGAGTGCAGAAAGTTTGAAAAGTTTAAGAAAGTTATAATCTCGGCCGTTCGAGGGGATCCTGATAACCTGTGGCTCGCTCTTTTGCAGTTTCCCTTTTATTCTTCCAAATCGGGTTCCATTGGGTTTTGCAAGTCTTACTAACGATTGGATGTGACAGGCAATTAATACTCAGTAGCAAAACTAAGAGAAGGAAAAAAACCCCTCTCAGACAGGCAGCTCCCTTGTACTTTCAAATCATCTGCAAAGATTAATGAGTTTAGTGATTTACTTGCTTGCACAACAGAAAAGGAGTATAAAGTGTGCGCGGCGCCGTGTTTCATCCCCCTGCATTAAAGAGACGGAAATCTAGTTATTTGATCTGCTCTAATTGGACTAAAAATAGAGGTTTTATCTCCAGTAAAAGTCTAATTATATCTTAGTAGGCGATTCCTGATTTTTATGTTGTAAATCGCTTTCCATGCATTGGTGCAAAATGCAGAAATTTTACAGCAAGTGCAAATTATTGGGTTACTTAAGCCCCTTTCCCCTTGATGAACGGTGCCACCTTTATTCACAGGTTGCATCTGGTATTGCATGCAAGTCCTATTCACTTGAATGAGAATGTGCTTTGTGCAGCAATACCAGACACAACCTGTGTATTAGGGTGGCGCTGTTGTGCAAAAAAAAAATGCAATTTTAATCACCTCCTACACATATAAGAGAATGGAGGGGTCCCACAATGTTTACAGCCCCTTTAGGCAGCAAATATGTATCTATGGTAAAAGACAACAAACAAACTGTGTAGTCGGATTTGTGCATTCATCCTCTTCCTTATGTTCCATTATTGTGCGTGTGTTATAAAAGCAAAAAATTAACAATGTTACTTAAAAAGCAACTATATTTGCAATAAATCAATACTACAGGTGAATATAAGAAACTTTGTAGTATATCTATCAGTGAATTCTTTTAATTTCTCCATTTATGAGCCATTTCTCCCTCTCCCTGCATCCTGAACTCATCAATGCTTCTGAGAAAAAAAAGCTCAGCACTGTCTTGCTCAAGATAAGATGGATAGACAGTACAGTGAGGTGTGAGGTAACGCCCCTTATTATTCTCTGTGGAGGAGGAGGAGTAAGGAGCAGAGGGAGGAAACAAGAAAAGGAAGCCACAGGAAGATGATGAGCTTTCCAGCAATATTTTACCTCACCACCAGAGCTGAGATATCAAGTAACACCTCCTATTATTTTTTGTGAAGGGGGGAGTGAGGAGCAGAGTGAAGAAATAAGCAGAGCGTGAATAGATGCTGAGCTTTCTGACCAGTCTTTTACCTCACCACCAGAGCTGATGTATCCTGGAACACCTTCTTTTATTCTCTGGGGAGGTAGGGGCTGTGTGAGGAAACAAGCAGGGGGAGATACTGAAAGATGCTGAGCTTTCTAACAAGTTTTTTTTACATCACCCCCAGAGCTGAGATGTCGCGCAACACCTCCTATTATTCTCTATTGAAGGGGGAAAGTGAGGAGCAGAATGAGGAAATAGGATACACAATAAGGTGCTGAACTTTTTAATATATCTTTTACCTCTTTCACAGAGCTGAGGTGTCAGGTAACATCTCCTATATTTCTCTATGGAGATGGGGAGGAGTGCGGAGCAGAGTGAAGAAACGGGCAGGAGATACAAAAAGATGCTGAGTTTTTTAACACGTTTTTTACCTCACCCCTAGAGCTGAGTTTTCTGGTAACACCTCATATTATTCTCTATGAAGGGGAGTAGAGGAGTGCGAAAAGAAGCAGAGGGTGACCCAGAAAGATGCTCAGCTTTCTAACAAGTCTTTTACCTTGCCCATAGATCTGAGTTGTAAGGTAACGCCTCCTATAATTCTCTATGGAGAGGGAGAGGAGGGAAGAGCAGAGTGCGGCATCAAGCAGGAGACACAAAAAGATGCTGATCTTTCTAACAAGTCTTTTACCTCACTCCAGAGCTGGATTCACATCTACACTGATCAACAAAAAGATACTGATCTTTCTAACAAGTCTTTTGCATCATCCCCAGAGTTGAGGTATTGGGTAACACCTGTTATTATCTATTGATTGGTGGAGGAAGGAGGAGCAGAGTGAGGAAACAAGTAGAGGGATACACAGAAACATGCTGAGCTTTCTAACAAGTTTTTTACCTCACCTCCAGAGCTGAGTTGTCTGGAAACACCTCCTATTATTCTCTATGGAAGGGGGGAGGAGTGCGGAATCAAGCAGAGGGACTCACAGAAACATGCTGAGCTTTTTAACAAGTCTTTTACCTCACCCCAGAGCTGGATTCACATCTATGCTGATCAACAAAAAGATACTGATCTTTCTAATAAGTCTTTTGCGTCATCCCCAGAGCTGAGGTATTGGGTAACACCTGTTATTATCTATTGATTGGTGGAGGAAGGAGGAGCAGAGTGAGGAAACAAGTAGAGGGATACACAGAAACATGCTGAGCTTTCTAACAAGTTTTTTACCTCACCTCCAGAGCTGAGTTGTCTGGAAACACCTCCTATTATTCTCTATGGAAGGGGGGAGGAGTGCGGAATCAAGCAGAGGGACTCACAGAAACATGCTGAGCTTTTTAACAAGTCTTTTACCTCACCCCAGAGCTGGATTCACATCTATGCTGATCAACAAAAAGATACTGATCTTTCTAATAAGTCTTTTGCGTCATCCCCAGAGCTGAGGTATTGGGTAACACCTGTTATTATCTATTGATTGGTGGAGGAAGGAGGAGCAGAGTGAGGAAACAAGTAGAGGGATACACAGAAACATGCTGAGCTTTCTAACAAGTTTTTTACCTCACCTCCAGAGCTGAGTTGTCTGGAAACACCTCCTATTATTCTCTATGGAAGGGGGGAGGAGTGCGGAATCAAGCAGAGGGACTCACAGAAACATGCTGAGCTTTTTAACAAGTCTTTTACCTCACCCCAGAGCTGGATTCACATCTATGCTGATCAACAAAAAGATACTGATCTTTCTAATAAGTCTTTTGCGTCATCCCCAGAGCTGAGGTATTGGGTAACACCTGTTATTATCTATTGATTGGTGGAGGAAGGAGGAGCAGAGTGAGGAAACAAGTAGAGGGATACACAGAAACATGCTGAGCTTTCTAACAAGTTTTTTACCTCACCTCCAGAGCTGAGTTGTCTGGAAACACCTCCTATTATTCTCTATGGAAGGGGGGAGGAGTGCGGAATCAAGCAGAGGGACTCACAGAAACATGCTGAGCTTTTTAACAAGTCTTTTACCTCACCCCAGAGCTGGATTCACATCTATGCTGATCAACAAAAAGATACTGATCTTTCTAATAAGTCTTTTGCGTCATCCACAGAGCTGAGGTATTGGGTAACACCTGTTATTATCTATTGATTGGTGGAGGAAGGAGGAGCAGAGTGAGGAAACAAGCAGAGGGACACACAGAAACATGCTGAGCTTTCTAAAAAGTCTTTTACCTCACCAACAGAGCTGGGTTGTCGGGTAACACCTCCTATTATTCTCTATTGAGGGAGGGAGGGCGGAGCAGAGTGAGGAAATGAGCAGAGGGACACACAGAAAGATGCTGAGCTTTCTAACAAGTCTTTTACCTCACCACAGAGCTGGATTCACATCTACACTGATCAAGACTACTGTATAATGTCTTCCATGCCTTGGCTGCTTTTGTCAGTATGCAAACTAAAGAATCAAAAGTAGTAATTCATCTGTGCGTCCTGTGTATGCGAGTCAATTGCAAATGAAGAGATTGAGCCTCCAGAGGGAAAGACTGAAGGAAATTACAGGATACAAGCAATGTAATGGCCAGATATAGTGTTGGCTTATTCTGAAAAATTGCATGAAACTACATTTCTCTGTTAAGTATGAGACCACAAAGGTTTTGTTTTGGTCAGCCGGATTGTGTTTAGAAGATTTTGCGCTGTCTGTGATTCTTCTCATGGCGGCAATGTTTGGGTAATGTGAGTACATTGCATAATTGTTCGCCAGGCTCCCTCTCGTCTTATGACCCAATGTAACGCGGCTCTCCTGGGAATGAAGCGGTGATGAGCGCTGTCTCACAGACGTACATAATTACAGCTTTGTCTGTCTCGTCATATCATCAGTCACTGGCGGCAGCGATGGTTATAGCATTCAAGAAGTAAAGTGCAGATCCGGAGACGTGGAACGTTCAGCGCTTGTGCCACCGGAGCACAATTACATTGCAGAAAAAAGCAAAAAACCCCCCAAAAACCTCCTTCTGCTATAAAGTCTTGGAGCATTAGTCGGCACATTGTAAATACTGCATCAAATATTTTTTCTTTAATTGTTTCTATTCTCGCAACATATATATACAGTATAGGCAGATGCATGAGGAATGGAGGCCTACCTACTATATTGGACTTATCACAGGTGACGTGGACTCACCGGGCTGCTGTGGATTTGGCTTTGGCCCAAACCATGCATGGCGAGCAGTGAAAGCAAAAATGTTTGTTTTATAGTTTTAGTATTTATTAACCCTTTAATGCCAAGTTGTCGATTTATTTCCAGGAGCTATAAGACTGTTTGGCTATGTGCCCATGTAGCAGATTTTTTTCTGCACAAAAAAGCATGCTAAAAAAAAGCGCTTTTTTCATGCTTTTTCCATTCTTTTTTTCTATGCTTATTTCATGTTTTTTTTTTCATGCTTTCTTAATGTATTTTTTAATCTTTTTTTATGCTTTTTTCATGTTTTATTCATTTTTTTTTTTCCAGGCTTTTTTTTTCATGCTTTTTCCATGCTTTTTTTTCATGCTTTCTTAATGTTTGTTTTTTTTTTAATCTTCGTTTTTTATGCTTTTTTCATGTTTTATTCATTTTTATGTTTTTTTCCAGGCTTTTTCCATGCCTTTTTTTCATGCTTTTTTCCATGCTTTTTCCATGCTTATTTCACGTTTTTTCATGCTTTCTTATTGTTATTTTTTTAATCTTTTTTATGCTTTTTTTTCATGTTTTATTCATTTTTTGTTTTTTTTCCAGGCTTTTTTCCATGCTTTTTTTCCGTGCTTTTTTCCATGTTTTTTTTCCTGCTTTCTTTAATATTTTTTTTATGCTTTTTTCATGTTTTATTCATTTTGGTTTTTTTTCATGCTTTTCTCATGCTTTTTTATGCTTTTTTTCATGCTTTTTCCATGCTTTTTTCCATGCTTATTTCATGTTGGTTTTTTTCATGCTTTCTTATTGTTATTTTTTTAATCTTTTTTATGCTTTTTTTCATGTTTTATTCATTTTTTGTTTTTTTTCCAGGCTTTTTTCCATGCTTTTTTTCATGCTTTCTTAATGGTTTTTTTTGAATCTTCTTTTTTTATGCTTTTTCATGTTTTATTCATTTGTTTTTTTCCATGCTTATTTCATGGTTTTTTTTCCTGCTTTAATGTTTTTTTTTCATCTTTTTTATACTTTTTTCATGTTTTATTCATTTTTTTGTTTTTCCATGCTTTTTTCACGCTCTTTTCATACTTCTTTTCATGCTTCTTATCTATTAAGATGGGGTAAATGCAGGAAAACGGCAGAAACAATTGACATGCTGCTTCTGTTTTCAGCAACAAAAACTGCAAGGAAAAAAAGAAGCAACATGATTAAAACAAGCAAGGAAAAGTATGAAAAAGCAACATGGGCATAAGAATAACATAAAGAATACAGGTGAAGCTTTGAACACATCATGGATCGAGCGCATTCCTTTGCCCCTTTTCTTTTGCGTTTTTCAGAATGACGTATAGTAGTCTGTGTGCACACGTTGCAGATTGTCGCGTTTTTGATGCTTTTTGGTTTTTTTTACCCAGATTTGTCAAGAAACCTGAAGGGGTAATACCTGCAAAGTAAGTGAGGATTGATTATTTTCTCCTTGCAGATTTGGTGCACATTTAAATCTGCAAAATGTCAATTTTTTAGTGTTTTTATTGCAGATTTCACCTGTACTTATATAAGTGATAAATCTGCACCCAAAACAGGAGAAAATAATGCGTATTTCCTGCCAATAGATGCAGAAAGGATGTACTTTCCGTGTGCACAGACCCTTACTTTCGATACGCCCAGCTTTCCTGATATCCTTATGTATCAGGCAGGCGGTGTCAGTGTGAAATCTGCGCAATATCAATATCAGGAAGGAAACAAAGGGCGACACCTGATACTATGTAACCTCCGCACATAACTCAATAATAACACTGGAGCAGAGGCACTTGGTTCCATTAGTTACAATGCCCCATTGGGACTATTTAAGTAAAATGTATCAAGGTTGAAGCATCTTTTAAGATTGTTCTCATACTTAAAGAGGGGCGATCGCTCTTCTCTGTCTGTGGCTTTACAATAAGTAGGTTCCTATGTTATTGAGCTTGTTATAACTTGGGTTTTTACCTGCCAGTATGGCTTCTTCTGCAGCACAGCTGTGTCCTGCCCCCAGGGAAGGAAGGGGAAGAAGTGTGATGGCAACAACGATAAAGACAGACAAGGAAAAACCACAACTTAGACACAGTGAAAACCAAACAGTAAGAAACGAAGGAGAAAAGCAAGAGCAGGAAGGCAGCAACAAAAGGACAACAAGGGTTAACAACACAACTGCTCAGAGCAATAAAATACTGTAAGCGCCAGTAAGTCTGTATCACAACACCTCACCAAACCAGTATAGAAAAGCTATAGCTGGCATTAAAAGAAGTGTCCAACAACATATATAGGAGGGGAGTGAATGTGATTCGCTCCCCCACAGCATGTGATCAAAGGAGACTAACAAACAGCCCAGCAGAGATTAACTCTTGCTAGCCTGCCTATGAGCTACAAGTCTGTGGGTTGACACCCGAGTCTCCCTGCGCTGGTCACAGACATCAGATAAGTCAGCAGGCAGAGTGCCAGAATCTGTAGTCTCCATAGATACTGATGCGGCCATGACAGTCTGCGATGTTTGTAAAAACCCCATTGTGATCATTTTATACTGTGTTGGGGTATGTTTTCTCATATAGTTAAGCATACCGTAATGCCTCATCCATACGTCCATTAATCACATACGTGTTCATTCTGTGTTTTTAATGGATTGCAAGAAAAAAAAGAATTATAGCGCCACCTATTGGGGGGTAGCAATCCTAAAAGTCAATATTGACTTTACAATGAGCTCTTCCACATGACTATAGGGGCATTTACAGTGTAAGATAATTGTGAAAGATTGTTAAAAATGCTAATTTCATAATTATTTTGCTGTGTAATCAGGCAACTGATCACTTAATGAACGAACATCAGGAAAAATGATCTTTTGTGCAACCCCCCAAAAAAAAAAATCTTAGGAGATGACAACTCAGTTCTGGGGTTGAGGTAAAAGACTTGTTAGAAAGCTCATAGGAGCATGCTATGTTAACAGGACTCGCACTGCCGAGGACTACGGCAGCCTATGTGCACTGATATAGTAAAGATCGCTTAGTATGCATCATTTGCCTTGGTCTACCTGTGTAAACAGGAATTCAAACAACCCCCGATAGGTAAATGTTTACCGATCAGCAGTCGTATTGTACATCGTGTTACCAGTTGATCAGTCTAAACGGAAAACACAATGCAAATTACCATAGCAGCTGTCATGGGTGACATACAGTCATGTGGTTTCTGGCCATAGAAGGTCACAGCGTCTGGCTGTGCAGAATGCTCCCTGACTTTCCATTGTTCCTGCTGTCCATATTCATTGCATAGGTAGCTTTCCTGTTGGATTCGTCTCTCCCCTTTTTGACCCAGCAGGAGCTCGACTTCCACTTGGCTACTGATCTTTAGCATTATCTTGGTGCTTATATACCCCTTCCTTCCTTGGGCTGGTGCTGGTGATATTTTCAGTTCATTGAAGCCTTGGTTGCAAGCAGGCGGCTTGTACTCCTATGTGGTGTTACCCTGAGTCATGTGTAGATAAGTAGTTCATGCATTTTCCCCCTTTGTGTCCTCCTTGTTTCTTCCATTAGCGTTTAGGGGGGTTGATAAAGAGCTCATTCCTTTCGTTCCCTATTTAGGGTCCAGCACTAGGGATATCTAGGGTCAGGTATCCTGCTTGGCGCATAGCTGCTGGTGATGTTTTCAGTTCATTCTAGCCTTGGTTGCAAGCAGGTGGCTTGTACTCCTCTGTGGAATTGTTGTTGAAAACTCTGCTGAACTTCTACCGTAGTCATCTGTAGATAAGTAGTTCATGCATTTTACTCCTATGTGTTCCCCTTGTGTCTTCTCTAGTATTTAGTGGTGTTGACAAAGAGCTCATCCCATCCGTTTCCTATTTAGGGTGTATCACTAGGGATATCTAGGGTCAGGTATCCGGCTCAGCGCATAGTTGCAGAACTTATCCAGGATGGTGAGGGACCAGCGGAAGGCTTGGTTAGGGGTTACTATCTCCCCCTTCACTAAACACAGTGGTCCCCTTCCCTTATCTTTAGCTGCTGAGCTCATCCCACCCGTTCCTTATTTAGGGTCCAGCACTAGGGAAACCAAGGGTCAGGTATTCTGCTCGGCGCATAGGTATGGAACCTATCTATCGTGGTGAGGGACCCCAGGGACCAGCGATAGGTTTTGTCAGGGGTCACCATCTCCCCCTTCCCTAGACACAGGGGTCCCCTTCCCTTATCTTTAGCTGCTAAGCTCATCCCACCTGATCCCTATTTAGGATTCAGCACTAGGGATACCTAGGGTCAGGTATCATACGCAGTTTCCGTACCTATGCGCTGAGTATGATACCTGACCCTAGGTATCCCCAGTGGTGGACCCTAAATAGGGAACAGGTGGGATGAGCTCAGCAGCTAAAGATAAGGGAAGGGGACCCCTATGTCTAGGGAAGGGGGAGATGATGAACCCCTGACCAAACCTACTGCTGGTCCCTGAGGTCCCTCATCACCCTAGATAGGTTCCGCACCTATGCGCCGAGCCGGATACCTGACCCTAGGTATCCCTAGTGTTGAACCTTAAATAGGGATCAGGTGGGATGAGCTCAGCAGCTAAAGATAAGGAAAGGGGACCCCTGTGTCTAGGGAAGGGGAAGATGGTGACCCCTGACAAAACCTACTGCTGGTCCCTGAGATCCCTCACCACCCTAGATAGGTTCCTCACCTATGCGCCATCTAGGGTGGTGAGGGATCCCAGGGACCAGCAGTAGGCTTGGTCAGGGGTCACCATCTCCTCCATCCGAGACATAGGGGTCACATTCCCTTATCTTTAGCTGCTGAGCTCATCCCACCCACTCCCTATTTAGGGTTCAGACTAGGGATACCTAGGGTCAGGTATCCTACTCAGCGCATAGGTGTGGAACCGATCTAGGGTGGTGAGGGACCTCAGGCACCAGCAGTAGGTTTTGTCAGAGGTCACCATCTTTCCCTTCCCTAGACATAGGGGTCCCCTTCCCTTATCTTTAGCTGCTTAGCTCATCCCACCCGTTCCCTATTTAGGGTCCAGCACTAGGGAAACCTAAGGTCAGGTATCCAGCTTGGAGCATAGGTGAGGGACCTCACGGACTAGCAGTAGGCTTGGTTAGGGGTCACCATCTCCGACTTATGCAGGCTTTCCTCCCGGAGGTTGGTGACGTTGTCCTTTGATCTGGAGCCTGCGATGCCTCATTCCTCAGCCTTAGATAAATAACACCGTGATATAATCATGCTTTAATAGAAAACACTTAGCCGTAGTATCGCTACCGTCGGTGGAAGAGGATGCCCTCAAACCCGTTTTTCCCTTTAAGTGGAACAGCAATTGCATAAAATATTTGGGGATCAGGATACCTTCTAAACACCAAGACCTATATGAACATAATTTTCCAGACCTTTTAAAAAACATACAAAAAGACCTCACGGCTTGGCATAACCTCCCCATCTCGTGGTTTGGCAGAGTCAATACAATTAAAATGGATGTCCTACCCAAAATACTATATATGTTCCAAACAATCCCATTGAATCTAGGAGAAAACTTCTTCCTCAAGTTAAAAAAGATGATCAGCAATTTTGTATGGCGAGGTACCAGACCCCGACTGAAATACTCCATGTTGAACAGGTCTCGCTGGGGCGGAGGGGTGGGGCTACCTGATTTTAAAGCGTACGATGCGGCGTCGGTGGGCAATTGCATACTGGATCTCCTCCATAACAGGGACAGAAAATTGTGGGTAGAGATTGAATGTGATCTACACGCAACCATGACGCAGGGAATCTTCTGGTTATCATCTAGAATCAACTTGGAGACCCTGGGAATTTCCCCGATTCTCTTGTCTCTGGCTACTGCATGGAGGAGGGCCAATAGGCGATATAGGCTGACAGGGGAACCGGGCCCTATGACACCACTGGTGGGCAACCCTGCATTCCAATGCTGGCTTCACGAAATCCGTCCCAGCTTGATTTCAATGCCAACGGGAGGGATCCCACGTGTTAAAGATGTCATTACTCAACAGGGTTGCAGACCACTGTTGTCCTTGCTAGATGACCGGCCAAGAGAGCCAAGTCATTGGTTTCAATACTTACAACTACGTAGCTTTGTAGACTCTCTATCTCCGAGATCTGAGATGCATAAGGACTTGACTCCATTTGACAGACTATGTTTCCTTCGAGAAACACCTCCCCACACAGTCTCGATAATCTGCAACATAACAGTGTCTGGAGGGACGGGGGGGGGGACCTGCCCGAGTATGTAGGGCAATGGCAGTCAGAACTGAGAAAGACTTTTTCCAAAGAACAGTGGTATAAGTCATTTAACCTGACACACAAATCCACCAACTCATGTAGAATGCAGGAACTCAACTATAAAATCCTCGCACGGTGGTACAGGACACCCACCAGGCTCCACAGAATGTTTCCAGAGGTCTCAGACACTTGCTGGAGGTGTCAGACCTCGGTGGGCACAATGCTGCATGTTTGGTGGTCTTGTCCAGGGATCCAGGGATTATGGGAACACGTCTTTGCTCTCTATAATCATTTACATCAAGTGGGAGTGACACCCTCGCCGGAAGTGGCACTCTTCTCAATGTACGGGGGGGCAATCTCTAAGGCGAAGAGAGGTCTGCTCTCATACTTCATGATCTCAATGAGACAGATCATACCGAAACATTGGAGGTCCACCTATACATTGAGAAGAGCAGACTGGGTGGGGGCTATGGATGCCCTGAGACGTTTGGAAGAGATAAGAGCATTTGATGAAGGGAGAGACTCACTATGCTTTTCCACCTGGTATCCGTGGCTTCAATTCAGAGAAACACAACAATTCCAATCCTGGTTACTCACGGGCACGCTGCCACATTGATGTTTGGCGGAGCGAAGTGGCCCTCCTGATGGGAGGATGGCATGGTGCCACGTTACAGAACCCTACAGAATCTCCCCTTCTCTCTTTCTCGTGTTTTCCTTCTTTCTCTCTCTTCTTCTCCTTTCATCCCTTGCTTTTCTTTCTTTCCCCTCTTTTCCTTCTCTTGCTTATCTAATTAGTGTACATAGGTTTACTTGTTGAAATATATGGCAAGATTATACAGAATGATATTGGCATCTACATATTAAATAGAACAAAAGATAAACGATTGATATATACTTGGGATAAGATGTCATTAAAGGGAACCTGTCAGCAGAAATTTCCCCTAAAACCTAACAGATTCCCCCTCTGCAGCTCCTGGGCGGCATTCTAGAAAGGTCCCTGTTATTATTGTGCCCCCTTTCTGACCAAAAAAAAGAGTTTATAAAGAGGTACCTTTTTGGCTTCGGATTCTATAAATCTGACACGGGGGCGGGCAGCCTGATGGCCGTTATTCTGCCCCCTGGTCCTGTATGCCGCCCCCATCGCTGATTTCCATACTTTTGGACGCCGCCCACTGCTCCAGCCATCCCCGCGCATGCCCAGTGCCAGTCTCACGGGACTGAGCACTGTGACTGCTGGTGACGTGTGCGCAGGCAAGTGATTATGGACGGGACTGTGACTGTTATCAGCAAGTACCCGCCCATAATCTCGTGAGCGCGCAAACCTCTCCAGCGTCACACTGTGCTCAGTGTAGATGCTAGACTGTATGGGCTGCTTCCAGGGATGACGTCCCTTTGTCACGTGATAGTATTTTGAACACGCCCCTATCACGTGACAAAGGGACGTCATCCCTGGAAGCAGCCCATACAGTCTAGCATCTACACTGAGCACAGTGTGACGCTGGAGAGGTTTGCGCGCTCACGAAATTATGGGCGGGTACTTGCTGATAACAGTCACAGTCCCGCCCATAATCACTTGCCTGCGCACACGTCACCAGCAGTCACAGTGCTCAGTCCCGTGAGACTGGCACTGGGCATGCGCGGGGATGGCTGGAGCAGTGGGCGGCGTCCAGAAGTATGGAAATCAGCGATGGGGGCGGCATACAGGACCAGGGGGCAGAATAACGGCCATCAGGCTGCCCGCCCCCGTGTCAGATTTATAGAATCCGAAGCCAAAAAGGTACCTCTTTATAAACTCTTTTTTTTTGGTCAGAAAGGGGCCACAATAATAACAGGGACCTTTCTAGAATGCCGCCCAGGAGCTGCAGAGGGGGAATCTGTTAGGTTTTAGGGGAAATTTCTGCTGACAGGTTCCCTTTAAGGATGTTATGAAGAATTTTTCTTGTAAGACCTACGATAAAGTTCACTGTAGTATATGCTGTATAAGATTTAAATGCCCAGACCAAACTGCAACTTTTCCATATTCTGTAAAACCGGGCACTACAAAATTATCTATATTCATGCTTTGTTATATAATTTTTCTTGAAAACAATAAAGAAATATTAAACGAAAACACTTAGCCGTATCTAATATTTATAAGACTCATTTAGCTTTTTTTTTTCTTAATTTTTTTCTTGTTCCTGATTAAAGAGAAGACAAATCCGAGTCATTTATTTCTGCTCCGGTGACTTGTAAATATTTATCTAGCGGTGACACGCAAATTACGGCGCTCATTAGCGGCGCTCTCGCGTTCCGCCGGCGTGGTATATGGGTCTGCGCCTACGTTTTTTATTTATGTAAAACGCCTTCTTTTTTTTAATGTTCATTGTCGGGAAAGATCAATTGTATTCATAAGCTTTTCAAATGCCAGAAAATGACTCCTGACATTAGAACGGGAGATGGAAATCACAAAGTGGCAACCGGTGATTTCCAAATAACGCTGTAAGCACAAAACTTCAGTAATTACCATAATTTGTTTCCACTTTTTAATACATGTTGCAACATTGTCAACCGCTCCATTGTCTTGAAAAAATAAATATTCTTTGCATTTAGCTTCTCCGGTGAATAAAGGAGCGTGCTAAGCGCCGATCTTCTGCACAGTTTCCGTCTTTCTGCTTGTTGGGGGGCGTTGCGCTCCTGAATGATTGACCGTTCGGACCTGCGTCGCTGAGTCAGCTTTTCCTCTGGAGCATCAGAGGAGCGCTGAAGCTCCAAAATATGGTGATCCGAATAGCTTACAAGCTTTAAAGGGAATCTGCCTGCTGCTGCACTAGCCACCAATACCGCCATCATGAAGGATATGATGTGCAAGAGCGATGGCAGCGCCAACTTTGCAAATCTCGCTCATGTGCACAACGTTCTACCTCAATGCCAAGACCTCAGTCAAGCCAGGTGTACGATCTCCGGCAATAGGGTTCAAGAGGTTTTCCACTTCTTTTATGGCCTCACCCGGAACATCGCCAGTCGTACTTCCTATCTACAGTAGTACTCTCGGCTCCCGTAGTGTTTAGTGATCTGATCTTACTCTGGACGGTTGTTGACTCTTCCCAGCCTGTCTCCCTGTTTTTTGTCATTACCTCCTGGCTTCTGACCTCGGACCTCCTCCTGACCAGGTCCCCGCCTGCTCCCTTTATCCTGTACATACTCTCATCAATGTCTGATCAGTTGGGGTCCCTGCCGTTAAGCTGTTCTTGGTTCCGGTGTCAGCAGCCAGTGTCTGGAAATGCTCAGTTCCGGTGCTGTTCCGTCTTCTGATAGTGGCTGCGGCCGGGTACTGCACATCCGCTTCCATTTAAATCAATAGTGGGCGGACGTGGAGTACCCAGACACGGCCACTTTCAGTTGACTGAGCATTTCCAGCTGCCGACACCAAGAACAGCTGAACTGCGGGGGTGCTGGGTGTCGGAGCCCGGCCAATCAGACTGACCTAACCTCGTTGGATATAGACATGGTGGTGGTTTAGTGGGATAGGTCTTCTGACAGGTTCCCTTTAAAGCAAAGAGCTTGTAAATGCACACTCCTTGCGTAGATATCTGCCCACAGCTGATAACCTAAACCTGCAAGCAGTAAACTATAGAACTAAAAAAATATTTCCATTTTTCCAGAATGGAGAGGAGTTTTGATAACAGGCAAATTGCAAAGTTGATTGTTTTTACAAGCATTCTGCTTCATTGGGGAGCATGCTCGCCCGGAACGTTGCCAGTTGTACTACCTGGTTATACAGTAGTGCTCTCGACTCCCATAGTGCTTAGTGCTATGATCTTGACTCTTGACTCTGAACTGTTGTTGACTCTTCCCTGACTGTCTCCCTGTTTTTGTTGTTACCTCTTGGCTTCTGACCTCGGACCTCCTCCTGACCATGTCCCCACCTGCTTCCTGTATCCTGTGTGTACTCTCCTGGAATCCTGACCCTCGGCTTGTATCTTGACCTAGTCTCTGCTCCCAGTGTCCTGTTGCTACCTCATGGCTGACCTTGGCTTGTATCTTGACCTTGTCTCTGTCTGCTCCCAGTATCCTGTTGCTACCTCCTGGCTTCTGACCTCGGCTTGTATCTTCACCTTGTCTCTGTCTGCTCCCAGTGTCCTGTTGCTACCTCCTGGCTTCTGACCTCGGCTTGTATCTTGACCTCGTCTCTGTTTGCTCCCAGTGTGCTGTTGCTACCTTTTGGCTTCTGACCTTGGCTTGTATCTTGACCTAGTCTCTACTCCCAGTGTCCTGTCGCTACCTCCTAGCTTCTGACCTCGGCTTGTATCTTGACCTCATCTCTGTCTGCTCCCATTGTCCTGTCGCTACCTCCTGGCTTCTGACCTTGGCTTCTATCTTGACCTCGTCTATCTGCTCCCATTGTCCTGTCGCTACCTCCTGGCTTCTGACCTCGGCTTGTTTGACTACCTCTCCATTCACTCCACACAAGTAGTGTCTAGCACCACCTAGTGACAGACAGCACACTTTGCTTTTGCAATTTGAGTCTGGAAGTTTAGAATAGAGGGTAAATTTAGAGAAATAGAGGTTATTTTATTTTTTTTTTTAATTTGGGGTATTGTCATTTTTCTTGCCATACTAATACTTTTACATGCAGGGCTCTGTTAATATCGATAGGCTGTACACCTCTGCAGCTCGGGAGGACTTGTCGTTTTTGTGCTTCCCAAGTGACACCATCTTAAAGATGAATGACTGACTTGTGACATTTACCTGCAGTTTAACATTCCGCCGTGATATATGCAGAGCAGCGCGTGGCTGTAGGTTATCATCTAATGCGGAGGCTTTGTCATGTATAAGTCTGTGTGTCGCAGACGCATGGTATAATCATAGCCTGGAATTATATCCGCAGTCACTGAGCGCTGACATGCTCATACATTATATTGTCACTGTAACATTTGAGAGGAAATACAATTGTATCATGTCAAAACCTAATGCAAACAAGCAGCCAGCGCGTCTCGCAGAGCTCATCACTCACCTTACCGGAGACGTAAGGAAATCTGTGCAGCGACAAGTGTAAATATGGACGCGCACAGTAAAATATGAAGGCACGGGGTGATTTAAATGGGCATCAACTAGAATCCTTTTTTCTCTGTTTGCCGTAGAGATGAATGTAACCCATTATTTCCGGATGCGCGGCACGTTCTCAGGTCCTGTTTTAATCTATGTGGTCTCTCTAACCTCTACCGACTGCAATAAGTGGCTTCCCATGTGTCTTGTCTTCATCCTGTGACCAATTCTGTCTTCAGATCTGCAAATGAGAAATTCATTTGCTCCCTAAATTCCAATATAGAATTTTTTTTAAAATAGATTCCATTAAAAAATGTCCTAGGATTTTGCTGACGTATTCTCTGTATAACTCCTTCACGTAGCTGGTTGTCCTGCTGCTCCTAACATAGTCTTTTTTTTTTTTTTTTTTTTAAAAAACATCCAACCAATTTTTTGCTCCACAGTCTGTGTATCTTCTATGTCTAGCCAATTCTCATGCTACTTCTAAAATGTATTTAATGGCCTTCAGCTCGATCTCGAGCTATGGCAACTTGATAGATGGACCATGGATGATCAATCTTGTGCAGCCTAGATAGGTCCGCCAGGGTGTTCTCCGCCTAGATAGGTCCACCAGGGTGTTCTCCGTCTAGATAGGTCCACCAGGGTCTTCTCCGCCTAGATAGGTCCACCAGGGTCTTCTCCGCCTAGATAGGTTCACCAGGGTCTTCTCTGCCTAGATAGGTCAACCAGGGTCTTCTCCGCCTAGATAGGTCCACCAGGGTCTTCTCTGCCTAGATAGGTCAACCAGGGTCTTCTCCGCCTAGATAGGTCCACCAGGGTCTTCTCTGCCTAGATAGGTCAACCAGGGTCTTCTCCGTCTAGATAGCTCCACCAGCATCTTCTCTGCCTAGATAAATCCGCCAAGGTCTTCGCCTAGATAGGTCTACCAGGAGCTTCTCCACCTAGGTAAATCCACCAGGGTCTTCTCTGCCTAGATAGGTCCACCAGGGTCTTCTCCGCCTAGATAGGTTCACCAGGGTCTTCTCTGCCTAGATAAGTCAACCAGGGTCTTCTCCGCCTAGATAGGTCCACCAGGGTCTTCTCTGCCTAGATAGGTCAACCAGGGTCTTCTCCGCCTAGATAGGTCCACCAGGGTCTTCTCTGCCTAGATAGGTCAACCAGGGTCTTCTCCGCCTAGATAGCTCCACCAGCATCTTCTCTGCCTAGATAAATCCGCCAAGGTCTTCGCCTAGATAGGTCTACCAGGAGCTTCTCCACCTAGGTAAATCCACCAGGGTCTTCTCTGCCTAGATAGGTCCACCAGGGTCTTCTCCGCCTAGGTAGGTCCACATCTCCGCCTAGGTAGGTCCACAGGGTCTTCTCCGCCTAGATTGGTCTACTAGGGTCCTCTCTGCCTATATTAATCCACTAGGGTCTTCTCCGCCTAGGTAGGTCCACCAGGGTCTTCTCCACCGTTTTATTGATTGTATCAAGCCATTGGTTTGTTCGTCTTCCTCTTCGTCTTGTTCCTTCTATTCTTTTGACCATGACGTCCCTCTCCAGTGATTGCTCTCTTCTTCGTTTGATGTTTCTAAAGTAGGCAAGTCGTAGCTTGGTGATCCTTGCTTCGAGTGACATGATTGGCTTGATTTGTTCCAAAATTGATTTGTTTGTCCTTCTTGCCATCCATGGTATTCACAACATTCTTCTCATGCACCACATTTGTTCTTCTTCTGTTTTGTTTCTTAATTGTCCAGGTTTCACATCCGTATGCTAATACAGAAAAGACCAGACTATGTACGAGCCGAGACCAAACTATGTAGGAGCCGTGTCTTCATCACCAGTGAAATGTTCCTTGATTTCAGGACCTTGTCTAGTGAATTCCTTGCTTATTTGCCCATAGCTATTGCTTCTGGTGTCATCGCTGCATTCAAGTAGGTTGAAGTCCTTTACAACTTCCAGTTTGTCGCTGTCCATCTCAGATGTGTCATGGTCGTACCTGGCAGGGGTCAATATCTTTGTCTTCTTTTTACTGAGTAGGTGTCCAATGTTCGAGCTTTCCATCTTGACACTTTGTAATAAGTCCTTCATTCCTTCTATACTTGTTGCTGTCAATGTTGTGTCATCTGCGTATTTAAGATTGTTCATAATGCGTCCAGCAATCTTCATTCCTTCTTTTTTGGCATGTCCAGCCTTTTTGACAATAGCTTCTGCATATAAGTTGAAGATAAATGGTCTTTGTTAAAAATGTGCTAGCATTTTGCTGCTGTAGTCTCTGTGTATCTCCTTAACAGAGCAGGCTATAATGCTTCTCTTAAAAGAGAATTGACAGCTCTCAGCTCCTGGTTGTTTTGTCACAGGGTATGTAATGAAAGAAGAGGGGCCCAATGGTTGGCCCTCAGACTCAAAACCCTGCGCTGACCCTTATCTTGTAGGTAGGCTTGAAGGTAGCCAGGTCCGAGCACCCAGCTTGACCCTGATTCCTGTTTGAGCCCTGATCTTACCTTCCCCTTTCCCGCACCCTGGGGCAGGCCAGAAACACAGTAACAAAACCTCACAAAAATGACATGGACAAGGGAGAACAAAAACTTGTACACACTGTACTCAAAACACAAAGGAGAGACAATATGTATACAGTGGAACAACGAAAAGGAAAGAAAGTAATGCTCAACAGGGCAACGTTCACACCACTCAGAAGCGAACACAGATCACCATAAACAGGAGCAACAACCAGACCGGGATCGCTGGAGCATATGTTGAAGCTATCATCGGCACATACTGGAAGGAGGCAGCTGCACGTGGCAGTTAGCAACCTGAGCTCCTAGTTTCTGCTCACCATTCTGCAAGAATTAACTACTGCAGGGCTGAAGACTAGTAAGCCTGAGTTTTTCCTTTATAGCACCTCCCCCATATAACAGTTGAGCCCAGCTTTACTCCTACTAGTAAACCTGAGTCGACACTCGGCTCTGGGTAAACAATTCAGAAGCCTCAGGTGGGTTGTCAGACTCGTAGTGTGAAGAGAGTCTGACACCGCCGTTGCAGAGCCGAACATCGCATGACATGTTTCGGATTTCTCTGCTGGCCCCCTTCCTTTCTTTCTCTACACAGCAGAACATATTGTGGAGAGGGGAGAAAGCATCCAAGTCTTCAGGAAGGGGAGACCATGCAGGCTGTAGATGGAGGAGGAGGAAAAGAAAAGAGGAGGAAGGAGGAATCGTATAAGTTGTATATTGAGAACTTTGCCTTAGAAGGGGTGGAGAAATCACACACTTTAGCACAAGTATATATTCGGAAGTTGGAGGAATTGGCGGTGTGGCGGTTACTTTTTGAAGTCCACAAGCTGACCGATCACAAACCGGTTTTTGGCTCCGGGTAGGAGCCTCCATCAGCTGATTACGGTCAACCATGCCACCTACGTGCCACCTACTTTGTACTTTTCCTATATTGGGAAGTTGGAAGAGATCCCTCATGGGCTGTAGAAGCAGAACGCAGCACAGGATAGAAGCTGTGCTGACACCGGAGCATTCACATCTCACCTCCACCATGTACAGCATAACGGGGGAAGACACAACCACAAAATGCCTGCGTCTTGGTGCAAATCTTCAGGTCAAAGGAAGTCAATGATGGACTGACGACTGTAAACCGAAACTTTACATCAAAGCTGAATTGTATAAAAATGTCTCAAACTCAAGATAAGAAAGTATTTATTAAGTTTCGGAAAATATTATGTAAATTCAAACTTTTAATTAGATGTTCGGAAGCTGTGCGTTCTTTAAACTCTCCCCTAATAACGATGCAACATTGTGTATCTCCCATTATGCCGCACAGAGATACAAAGACCGGATTCTTTTCATGTTACCGTATTTTCTTTTCTAATCATTCAAGGCCACATATTTCAGCGCAGCACAGAATATGAGACGTATCCAGGTAATTCAGGCAGCAGACGCAGTCTTCCAAGGTCATACAATTCAGACTCGATAAAGGGTCTTCGGGAGTGAAATATGTGTGAATAAGACTCTGGTGAAGTTTGTGCTCCTGTCTTTTGTTTTGATGGTCACCAAGGGAGCACGCCAGGCAGACTGCTGACAAATCCTCCGACTCTACCAAATCACTGTCTACTGTCATGGCGTTGACTCACTCAATAGTTCTCTGTTTCAAGGAAAGTTGGGTGACCGGTTCTAGAGCCACCATCAGTAGTTTTAAAGAGGATTGTCAGACAATATCCCATGATTACTGAATGGCAAATGCAGTGAGGTATCTCCTGTATAACGGCTCCGGAAGGTTATAAAGCTGAAAGGCTCCCTTTTGCATGACACTGTTTAGCTTGGAACAGAAATGGCTCCAAGGCATATATTTATTAGCGGAGAATGTTTTTAGAGTATTGCTTTTGAAAGAGACACTCCAAGCAAAACGGATATATTGTGATATGTGCAAGGATAGGACATAATATCAGAATTTAAAGAGGACCAACCAGCAGGATTTTCATATATAAACTAAAGCCAGGGCTATATAATTAATAATAATAATAATTTTATTCATTTATATAGCGCTATTAATTCCATAGCACTTTACATATATTGGCAACACTGTCCCCATTGGGGCTCACAATCTAGAGTCCCTATCTGTATGTCTTTCAAGTGTGGGAGGAAACCGGAGACCCCGGAGGAAACCCACGCAAACACGGTGAGAACATACAAACTCCTTGCAGATGTTGTCCTTGGTGGGATTTGAACCCAAGACTGCAGTGCTAACCACTGAGCCACCATGCCGCCCATACTGATGCTGTCATGCTGATTCTATATATACCATTAGTTGTGAGATCGGATGTATACTTTCTGAAATGTAGGCAAGTAAAGTTTGTGAAATATACTATTACTTGATTGATAGGTGCTGCAGAATATCTAATAGGTGGGTCGGGTTTTGCTAGTTATTCCCGCCCGTGTGCTGCCTGTCCTTCCTCTCCCCCCCCCTGTCCTGCCTCTCCCCCCTGTCCTGCCTCTCCCCCTGTCCTGCCTCTCCCCGCTGTCCTGCCTCTCCCCGCTGTCCTGCCTCTCCCCCCCCCCGTCCTGCCTCTCCCCCCTGTCCTACCTCTCCCCCGTGTCCTGCCTCTCCCCCCTGTCCTGCCTCTCCCCCCTGTCCTGCCTCTCCCCCCCTGTCCTGCCTCTCCCCCCTGTCCTGCCTCTCCCCCCTGTCCTGCCTCTCCCCCCTGTCCTGCCTCTCCCCCCTGTCCTGCCTCTCCCCCCTGTCCTGCCTCTCCCCCCTGTCCTGCCTCTCCCCCCTGTCCTGCCTCTCCCCCCTGTCCTGCCTCTCCCCCCTGTCCTGCCTCTCCCCCCTGTCTTGCCTCTCCCCCCTGTCCTGCCTCTCCCCCCTGTCCTTCCTCTCCCCCCTGTCCTTCCTCTCCCCCCTGTCCTTCCTCTCCCCCCTGTCCTTCCTCTTTCCCCTGTCCTTCCTCTCCCCCCTGTCCTTCCTCTCCCCCCTGTCCTTCCTCTCCCCCCTGTCCTTCCTCTCCCCCCTGTCCTTCCTCTCCCCCCTGTCCTTCCTCTCCCCCCTGTCCTGCCTCTCCCCCCTTTCCTGCCTCTCCCCCCTTTCCTGCCTCTCCCCCCTTTCCTGCCTCTCCCCCCTTTCCTGCCTCTCCCCCCTTTCCTGCCTCTCCCCCCTTTCCTGCCTCTCCCCCCTGTCCTGCCTCTCCCCCCTGTCCTGCCTCTCCTCCCTGTCCTGCCTCTCCCCCCTGTCCTGCCTCTCCCCCCTGTCCTGCCTCTCCCCCCTGTCCTGCCTCTCCCCCCTGTCCTGCCTCTTTCCCCTGTCCTTCCTCTCCCCCCTGTCCTTCCTCTCCCCCCTGTCCTTCCTCTCCCCCCTGTCCTTCCTCTCCCCCCTGTCCTTCCTCTCCCCCCTGTCCTTCCTCTCCCCCCTGTCCTTCCTCTCCCCCCTGTCCTTCCTCTCCCCCCTGTCCTTCCTCTCCCCCCTGTCCTTCCTCTCCCCCCTGTCCTTCCTCTCCCCCCTGTCCTTCCTCTCCCCCCTGTCCTTCCTCTCCCCCCTGTCCTTCCTCTCCCCCCTGTCCTGCCTCTCCCCCCTTTCCTGCCTCTCCCCCCTTTCCTGCCTCTCCCCCCTTTCCTGCCTCTCCCCCCTTTCCTGCCTCTCCCCCCTGTCCTGCCTCTCCCCCCTGTCCTGCCTCTCCCCCCTGTCCTGCCTCTCCCCCCTGTCCTGCCTCTCCCCCCTGTCCTGCCTCTCCCCCCTGTCCTGCCTCTCCCCCCTGTCCTGCCTCTTTCCCCTGTCCTGCCTCTTTCCTCTGTCCTGCCTCTCCCCCTTGTCCTGCCTCTCCCCTGTCTTTCCTCCCCCTGTAATAACTGAGACAGGCAGGCAGACAGGGGTGGGAATAACTAGCAAAACCCGACCCATCTATTAGATATTCCGTTGCACCTATCAATCAAATAACAGCGCATTTCAAAAACTTTACTTGCCTGTATTTCAGAAACTATACATCCGATCCCACAACTAAAGGTATGTATAGAATCAGCATGATAGCGCCAGTATAGTACTGGCTTTAGGATATATAGGAAAATCCTGGTGGTGATGCTCTTTAATTACTGCCGCCCTTTATTTTTAAAGAGAACCAACCAGCAGGACTTTTCCTTATAAAGTACAGGCAGTGCCATACTGGCGCTAGCACGGTGAATAAAATCATACCTTTTAGTTTTCAGAATGAATCTTTAATTGCAGAAAAAAAATGTTCCTAGAGGTCCAGAAATTGGTGCATTCTTTGACTTGTGCAGTGGGGCGGGGACCTTTGTGTGTTGCGTTCTCTGTTATTTCTCCTCCTGCATCGTACTGGATTGTCCTGTTTTCATTATTTAAATTTCATGCTGCGCAGCCATTGCCGCTGTTGGCACGCATACGCAATGCTAGTGTGATGATTCCTCATTAAAATGTCACCGGAATCGGCGCATACTGTGGAGAAGACTGTGAGCGCCATCAGCGCAGGAGCAGGTAAAAACAAAAAAATTAATCTGCGCATGCGCCGATGTTTCTCATAGTCTTGTCCACAGTGTCTTCAATAAAATGGTGCCGAAATCAGCGCATGCCTGTATCGCGATCTCCGCCGCCATTTTATTGAAGACACTGTATAGAAGATCATGAGCGTCATCAGCGCATGCATAGGTGAAAAAGAAAAGGTTCAATCTGCGCATGCGCCAATGCTTTTTATAGTCTTCTCCACAGTGTCTTAAAAAAATGGTGACGAAACCAGCGCATGCGTGTACCACTATCTCCGGCCCTATTTTATTGAAGACACAGTGGAAAAGACTGTGAGTGTCATCAGTGCATGCGCAGATGAAAAAAATATATTCAAAGATTCAATCAGTTCATACACCGATGCCTCTCAGTCTTCTCCACAGTGTCTTCAATAAAATGGCGCCGGAGTCAGCGCATGCGTGTACTTTGATCTCTGGCGCCATTTTATTGAAGACACAGTGGAGAAGACTGTGAGTGTCATCAGTGCATGCGCAGATGAAAAAAATATATTCAAAGATTCAATCAGTTCATACACCGATGCCTCTCAGTCTTCTCCACAGTGTCTTCAATAAAATGGCGCCGGAGTCAGCGCATGCGTGTACCACTATCTCCGGCGCTATTTTATTGAAGACACAGTGGAGAAGACTGTGAGTGTCATCAGTGCATGCGCAGATGAAAAAAATATATTCAAAGATTCAATCAGTTCATACACCGATGCCTCTCAGTCTTCTCCACAGTGTCTTCAATAAAATGGCGCCGGAGTCAGCGCATGCGTGTACTTTGATCTCTGGCGCCATTTTCTTGAAGACACTGTGGAGAAGACTGTGAGCATCATCAGTGCATGCGCAAATAGAAAAAAAAATCAAATATTCAATCTGCACATTCAGCGATGCCTCTCATAGTCTTCTCCACAGTGTCTTCGAAAAAATGGTGACGAAACCAGCGCATGCGTGTACCGCTATCTCCGGCGCTATTTTATTGAAGACACTATGGAGATGACTGTGAGTGTCATCAGCGCATGCGCAAATAGAAAAAAAATCAAATATTCAATCTGCACATTCAGTGATGCCTCTCATAGTCTTCTCCACAGTGTCTTCAATAAGATGGCTTCGGAGTCAGTGCATGCATGTGTACTTTGATGTCTGGCGCCATTTTATTGAAGACACGGTGGAAAAGACTCAGTGTCATCAGGTCAAATAACAAAATTCAATCTGCGCATGCGCCGATGCCACTCATACTTTTTTTTTTTCCCGCAGTGTCTTCAATGAAATGGCGCCGGAGATCTCGGTACACACATGCTCTGACTCCGACATTGTGTTAACAAAGACATCATCACACTAGCATTGCGCATGCGCCGCCAACAGTGGTAATGGTGGCACAGCGCAGAATTTAACTACAGAAAAGGGGTCAAGCCAGGAGGAAACTATGGTTGGCCGATCTAATAACCTGCATTATGGTATAGTCCAGCAAATACACAGGAGGTGTAGAATTTGTGCAAGTATCATGAATTCTTGGTCCTGACATGTAAGGATTGATTGCGCTTACAGCAAGGATCCCTGATGTACAACAGCTGGACGCAGGTACCAGGAGCAGGTGTGCGCAGCAATACGCGCGATTTACTCAACAGCTGCAGCACGCAGCACTTCTTTATATAGACACAATTTGTTAGGAGATGTCAGGATTGTGCATTAAATGTGCTTTGATCAGCATTGTCGAGCAAGGCAAAGTGTACGCTAAGTAAAGGGACTGCGCAGTCGCATTATATACTTGGACAAAATGTCTAGAGTTTCTATTAATGAGCAAAGGTGGCATTTTTTAACCCCTACTCTACTACATGAAGAGTGGTTAACACAAGAGAGAGCCAAATCTCCCGAAATCCGAGTTGCAAAATGTCCTTGAATTCGATTTGCTTGAATTTGGGTGGAAAGTTTGATTTATATCATTGAATAAGCCAATTATGCACTGGGTTCTGGATAGAGAGGCAAAATTATACTATACTTTAGTTGCCCCTCACATGTCCTGACACCAAATCTTCCCACCTGGCTTTCACGCCGGCTCGTTGGTTTTCCGCTGGCGCGTTGGTTTTCTACTGACCCATTGGCTTTCTGCTGGCCCGTTGGTTTTTCACTGGCTTGTTGCTGGCCCGGTGGTTTTCCGCTGGTGTGCTGGTTTTCCGCTGGTGTGCTGGTTTTCCGCTGGTGTGCTGGTTTTCCGCTGGTGTGCTGGTTTTCCGCTGGTGTGCTGGTTTTCCGCTGGCGTGCTGCTTTTCCACTGGCCCGGTGGTTTTCCGCTGACCCGTTGGTTTTGCGCTGGCTCGCTGGTTTTCCTCTGGCTCGATGGTTTTCCTCTGGCTCGATGGTTTTCCTCTGGCTCGATGGTTTTCCGCTGGCCTTTTTGGTTTTCCGCTGGCCCTTTTGGTTTTCCGCTGGCCCTTTGGTTTTCCGCTGGCCCCTTTGGTTTTCCGCTGGCCCTTTGGTTTTCCGCTGGCCCTTTTGGTTTTCCGCTGGCCCTTTTGGTTTTCCGCTGGCCCTTTTGGTTTTCCGCTGGCCCTTTTGGTTTTCCGCTGGCCCTTTTGGTTTTCCGCTGGCCCTTTGGTTCTCCGCTGGCCCGTTGGTTTTTCGCTGGCCTTTTGGTTTTTCGCTGGCTCATTGTTTTTCCGTTGGCCCGTTGGTTTTCCGCTGGTCTGTTGGTTTTCCGCTGGCTCGTTGGTTCTCCGCTGGTCCTTTGGTTTTCCGGTGGCCCTTTGGTTTTCCGGTGGCCCTTTGGTTTTCCGGTGGCCCTTTGGTTTTTCACTGGCTCATTGGTTTTCCGCTGGCCCGTTGGTTTTACGCTGGCCCTCTGGTTTTCCGCTGGCCTTTTGGTTTTCCGCTGGGTCGCTGGTTTTCCACTGTGTATAGGATCTAATTAGTTCAAGCAAATTGAATCTAAAGCAAAAACTGGGTTTTGGCAAATCAAAAAATGTTTGGGTGACATTTAACGTTAATTTCATTTGCCTCAAATCAATTCGTGCATCTCTTGTTTACATTGATTCTGTCTTGCTAGGTATGGAGAAGTACCAAGAGAACGGGGAAAGGGAAGGGAAACCCTGTGTCTAGGGAAGGGGACATGGCGGCCCCTGTAAAAGCTTACTGCTGGGCTCTGGGTTCCCTCACCGCCCTAGATAGGTTCTTCACCTATGCGCCGGGCTAGATACCTGGCCCTAGGCTGTCCCTGATCTGGGCCCGAAGTAGGATGCGGATGGAAAGCTCTAAAGAACACACAGGGATAACAAACAAGGGAAAACCACAAACAACTTATCTCCAGATGACTCGGGGAGAGGAACTACAACAACCACCAAGACTCTTCAGATGTATGCAAGCCACCTGCTTGCACTGAAGACTTATAAAAAGTATATGAGCTATCACTAGAACCAAGCACCAACCAGGGGAAGTGAACTAACAAGCTATCTCTAAGAAGACTCAGGGAGAGGAACAGCAACAACAATAAAGTTTCTCCAAATGTATACAAGCCGCCTGCTTGCACTGAAGACTTGTAAAAGGTATATGAGCTATCATCAGCACCAAGTAATAGGAAGTGAAGGTATATAAAGACATAAGG
Source organism: Anomaloglossus baeobatrachus (assembly GCF_048569485.1). Lineage (NCBI taxonomy): Eukaryota > Metazoa > Chordata > Amphibia > Anura > Aromobatidae > Anomaloglossus > Anomaloglossus baeobatrachus. The sequence continues at coordinate 195,945,988 of NC_134362.1, read as the reverse complement.
AAAGTCCTGATGAAAAGCAGCTGATAGGCTGAGGAACACTGGGAGTTCCTAAAGGGAAAGGGATGAACACTAAGAAATAATAGAAGATCACGGAGCAGCTTGTGCAATCAAACATTGTGACCTTCTATAGCCGGACACCACAGGACTGTCTGTCACCTGTGACAGATTCCTTAATTTGACTGAGGTCTAAGGGGAAAACTTTTCTCCTTGCGGAGACTGACAAACCAATCTGGCTGCCAGTGAGGAGACTTATAGCTGCAATCCTCCTCTAGATAATATTCAAATTGTCTCTTCAGGGAGGAAGGAGACAAACTCTAGTGCCACCTATTGGAAGTAGCAATCCTAAAAGTCAAAAGTAACCCTTTAACGAGCCTTTTCATATGACCTAGGATTTATGCCAGATCAGAACCTCAAATTGCAGACATAGTGTTTCGGGATGATTGTCCCTCATCAGTGCAAAGTATGAGATCTGATCTGGCTGAATGAGAAGCTCTACTGAGGTCAGTATTCAAATTATCTCTTCAGGAAAGAAGGAGACAAACTCTAGTGCCACCTATTGGAAGTAGCAATCCTAAAAGTCAAAAGTGACCCTTTAACGAGCCTTTTCATATGAACCCACTATAGCTTCTCATTCAGCCAGATCAGATCTCATACTTTGCACTGATGAGGGGCAATCACCCCGAAACACTGTGTCTGGAAATTGAGATTCTGATCTGGCATAAATCCTAGGTCATATGACAAGGCTCGTTAAAGAGCCACTTTTGACTTTTAGGATTGCTACTTCCAATAGGTGACGCTAGAGCTCGTCTCCGTCATCCCTGCAAGAGACCATTTTAATTTGACTGATTCACTTGATACCAACAATGGACCCAGAGCTTTTTTGGCGAGTTTTTGGAGCAGAAGCTAAGAAGAAACTCTCCAAATCCTTCCCAAAAATTTATTTAAGTTCTGCTCAATTTCTGCTCTGAAAACTCCGCTAAAAAAGATTTCTTATGCACATACCTTTATATTAGAATACGCAATAAAAATAAATTAAAAAAAAGACAATTTTGAACAAAAAATAAACATAAATGTTTTCGATAATGGGAAAAAAGCACCTAAACGTAATAAAACCTACAATTTATAAAATGATATTGTAACGTGCATTCTGGAATGTTCAGAAAATAACACAAATATATCTATTTTTTTTACGGCAAATTTCAGGGACAAAAATAAAAAAAATCGTATTCTGGGTTGATACTTTTTTCTTTCATTCCCATTTTCTTTCCTACCCAGTAATACGTTTTTCCCATACAGATTATCCGTCAGTGAAGTCGCACTGTACTGGCGAGATGTGACTGCGTGCCGGCTGGTTATGGTTCACCGATGAGCAAAATAAAGCGCGCGCCATTGTAATTCCGGCTGATCTATATTTTATTATATTGTTCTCTATGTGGACAGGAAGAAGTAATTGAAATGGGGTCAGCGCTCCGTAATACAGCTGTCTTTTCTCGCCGGTTCAATAGCTCATAAATTCTAAGAATACCAAATAGAAATTCTTGTTTCTTTAAAGAGTATTCCCTCTAAAAAAATAAAGGAGACTTGTGTGTCCTTGAGTTGTCCGCTTGTGTCTGGGTGTCTATCTCTTACCTCTCCCTGGTGATCGGGTCCCTGGAATGCAATCACGGGGGCCCAATCGCTGCCATAGTAATCCAGGGTCGTCACCATGATGACCCCGGGTTACTGAGGCACAGATTGCCTCACAGACCAGGGCACATATATCACTGGAGTTCCCTCCAGCAAGGTCCTGCAGTAAAGACAGTGAGGCCTAAGTGCAGGGAACCCCAGTGACATCACAAGGTGAACCAAGTTCATGCCAGCGGATCTGCAGGAAACCCCGGTGATCCGCCGGCATGAACTCGATTCACCTTGTTAATGTCCAGTTGTGACCACAACTATCCTGAGTGACGTCACAAGGTGAATCAAGTTCATGCCGGAGGATCACTGGGGTTTCCTGCAGATCTGCCGGCATGGACTCGATTCACCTTGTGATGTCACACCTGCGGTCACAAGTGAATGTCCAGCTGTGACCGCAACTAACCTGAGTGATGTCACAAGGTGAATCGAGTTCATGCCGACAGATCTGCAGAAAACCCCAGTGATCCGCCGGCATGAACTTGATTCACCTTGTGACGTCACTCAGGCTACCTGTGGTCACAGGTGATCGTCCAGCTGTGATCGCAACTAACCTAAGTGATGTCACCACTGATCATGGTTCACTCTCTGCCTGTAGTTACAGCGTTCAGTCATGTTCCATGATCGCGTGCTGTAATTTCAGATGTAGCAGAGCTGAATCGTCGTGGGACCTCATGTGGATTACGTTGGACTTGCAGGGGTGTTTTGGGGGTAATTAAGTGGTGTAAGATCTGGTGTAAGGTATTTTCCTTTTATTTCAAATAAAGGAGTTTTACAGTGTTTTATATTTAGTTATTTTTACTTATATATTAGTTATGGGGGGGATCTCATAGACCCCGTCCATTACTAATCTAGGGCTTAGAAGCAGCAGTGTGCAGTTATTAACCCCTTATTACCCCAATTGCCACCGCACCAGGGTAATCAGGAAGAGCCGGGTAAAGTTCTGTGATTGTTACATATTATTATTATGAATAATAATAATATTATTATTTTTATTATTATTATTATGAATAATAGTATTTATTGATTTATATAGCGCTATTAATTCCAGCGCTTTACATACATCAGTATGTATCTAATGGATTCGGCAATTTTGTGTGGCTGCAGGCCGCTATTTTTTGGCTGAGGAGTGGCCTAATAACCATGGGCCTCCCCAGTCTGAGAAGAATACCGACCCCTAGCTGTCAGGCTTGGTATCAAAATTAGGGAGGACTGCATGAAAAAACGCAGAAACAATTGACCTGTTACTTCTTTTTTCAGCAACAAAAACAGCAAGGAAAAAAGAAGCAACGTGGGCACAGCAAGCGAGGATGAGTTTTCTTTGCTTTATTGATTAAAAAGCAAGTAAAACACTAGGAAAAAAAACGCAAAAAAATGCACTGTGGGCACAAGGCCTAAAACCTTTTTATTTTTTTTCCTTCTTCTAATAAACTTCTGCCTTTTGTCCTCTTTTCCTACTATCAAACCGATTGATGGAGATTAACATGACAGGCGCAGACCGAAATGAACTGGTGCATCCGGTGGCTAAATGAATTAACATTTGTACGCTCCTTGCTCAACAATACCAAACAATTACATTACGGCGGCGTAATTACATTCCACAGATCGGAGCTTCTCATTGTTTCACTTGGCAAAGAAAGCCGTCCCAAATACTTATTACAGATGTCTTCGCCGTTAATCTCCGCGAGCTGCGGACCATGTTTTACATTTGCTTTTCTCCCTAATTATCATTTGTACGAGTCACGCTTTATGTCGGTGATGTGAGATATAATGGAAAGGTTTGGCGGGAGTATAAGCAATGGAGACGACGGTCAGCACTCCAGCTGTTGGGAAAATAACTCCCAGCATCCCAGCTGTTAGTGCACGTGTGGAGTGCCACAGTTTGCCGATCCTAGGCCTAACCTACATTGCCACCCAAAATCATTTGGTAATCTTCATATTTCATGATTTCTTTCACACAGTCAGGGCCCCCAGTGCCAGAGGCAGCAAAACAAACCCAAAACATCTCTGACCTCCACCATGTGTGACTGTAGGTACTGTGCTCTTTTCTTTGTAGGTCTCATTCCATTTTCGTTAAACAGTAGAATGAGGCGCTTTACCATAAAGCTCTATCTTGGTCTCATCTGTCAACAAGACACTTTCTCAGAAGGATTTTGGTTACTCACATAGTTTGGCAAACTGCAGTCTAGTTTTTTCATGTCTTTGTGTCAGCAGTGGGATCCTCCTGGGTCTCCTCCATAGCAATTCATTTCATTCAGATGTGGCCGGATAGTTTACGCTGACACTGATGCCCCCTGAGCCTGCAGGACGGCTTGAATTTCTTTGGATCTTGGTTGAGGCGGCTTATCCAGCATCCAGACTATCCCGCGTTGTAACCTTTCATCAAGTTTTCTCTTCCGTCCACATCCAGGGAGATTGGCTACAGTGCCATCGGTTGTAAATTTTTTGATTTACAGTATATAAACACACATATACTGTATATATATTATGCACATATACTGTGTATATATATATATATATATATATATATATATATATATATATATATGTACACGTGTGTAAATAATGTGTATATGTGTGTGTGTGTGTGTATATATCTAATATATAAAGCTCAGTGTATATATCTATGTGTGTGTGTATGTCCGCTAAGGGAATTTGCACCGTCACATTTACAATCACGAAATTTTGCACAGACTCTCCATGTGACCCAGGGAACGTCATAGACTATGTTTTGACGGGAAAATTTAAACTCGCGCTTTCCAGTTAGTCTCAAAAATCCTGCCTCCATTATACTGAATAGAGGTTGGAGCTGCAGGTTATTAATAGCAGCTGTGATTGGTTGCTATAGGAACAAAATAAACTGTTAGTATAAGAAGCTTATGTGTTAGGTAATAAGATGTCAGTGGTGAGACGGATAGATAGAGACAGAAAGAGACATAGACAGAGACAGCTGGGCAAAGAGACTGACCTGGAAAGAGACGGACGGGGCAGAGAGTCGGACGGGGCAGAGAGTCGGACGGGGCAGCGAGTCGGACGGGGCAGCGAGTCGGACGGGGCAGCGAGTCGGACGGGGCAGCGAGTCGGACGGGGCAGCGAGACAAACAAAGACAGATGTGGAAAGAGAGAGACAGACACATAGAGACAGATACAGAGATAGAGAGAGACAGACAGACACGGGTACGACAGCTAATATATATATATATATAGATAGAGATATAGATAGACAGATATATATATAGATAGATATAATATATATATATATATATTTATATATATATAGATATATATGCACATACACAGCTCTGGCACAAATGAAGAGACCACTTCCAAATTTTCAGTTTTTCTGATTTTTCTCTTTAGCACACGGGCAATTGCCTACACTGATACATTGTAGCGAGATCTTCTGCTGTGTACACAACCCTGGATGAGTTCAGGTTTGTAGATTCTGGTGGGATACGTTGTTTCCATTTGTTGCAGACATTATGGAAACAATTCTCCCAGTGTAATTCTGTTGCTGAATAGTAAAGTGCCGCCATGGAGATTGCAGAGTAACTTTCTGCATACTGCACTCCACATGGATGATTGATGCACCGTGTATACACTGTAATAACTGGGATACAGAGGGTTTGCAAAGTTCTGTATAAAATCCTTGGCTACAACACAACATGACCCATTAATACTGATTTTCCGCCGTCTACAATATGGACACATTTTGCAGTTTGAAGCAAATCCATCCCTGGAGTGAGGCGTTTTATGCGCACATCTGTCTAATGTATGGGCTGTACATGCGTGGATTGGCTGCATCCGTCTCCGGCGACTGTATGATAATTTATCCTTGAAACACGCAGTCCCTGTCACGCTGCCAAGGTTACTGTCAACATTCAGCGCAGCCATCAAGATTCACTTGCCTGTCACTTCATGGCTCCTTCTAACTCCGCAGTTATGGGTTGTCAAAGCAGCAATGAAGCATTAGAGCTAAGGACTCCATTGCGTGATTTTAAGGCTTTTTATGCTTTTTTTTTTTTTTTTTTTTTTTTTTTTTTTTTTTTTTATGGTGCTGATGGGAGAAAGCAGCGATGATGGCAAAGTGGGCTTAAACCCTGGAGACCACTTGAGTTTGCCTGGGCTGCTCCTGCTGTTCTGCAGTTTCCCTTAGAGAAGTGGAAATTATTGTCCTCACTTCTGAGGCAGGGACTCCTAAGAGGTATCCAAATGTATTAAAGGGACGGCTTTCTTTGCTTGTTTATTTTTACATTTTGCAATTAAATTATATGATGATGCAAATTTATTATGGATTTAATAAAGAGTTTACACTTTTTGCCCTTTATAGCCTCTGTGTTGCTGCGTGAGCTAACTGAGGATCCATCAGTGAGCTCCTATAATCACATGGAAATACAACTATACTTTGATGTGGTCATAAACTAGCACAGCATTAAAAGACAGATAATAAGATTATTTTACAAATACTGCACAGCTCCATTCATGTAGATCTTGTATTAGGGTACTTTCACACTTGCGTTGTTTTTTTTTTTTGCGCAATCCGCTGTCTTGGGAAACAGCGGAATCCGTTAACGGATTCCGTTGTTTCCCATAGACTTGCATTGATGACGGATTGTACCAAAAGTACCTGCGTTGCTTCCGTTGGCCGATGCTCCGTTGCTTCCGCCGAGCAGAAGCAACGCAGAATGTAACGTTAAATGCTGGCGTCAAAATGACGCCAACCAACGGATTCCGTTGGTTCCGTTAAAATTTATAATGGTTCCCTATGATAGCGGATTCCGTTGCTAAGTGCTTAACAACGGAATCCGCTGCTGGATTCCGCTAATTTCTACTGAGCATGCCCAGAATGAAAAAAAATGAAAAAAGAAATAAAACAGAGCCGACGGATTCCGTTAGACGGACGCCAAACGGACGCCAAACGGATGCAACGGTCCGTTATTTCACAGGAATCAGCTAACGGATTCCTGTTAAATAACGGACCCGTTGCATCCGTTGACACCACAAAAATAACGGATGCGTCAAAACGACGCAGCAACGGATCCAGCGGATTCAACCCAACGCAAGTGTGAAACTAGCCTTATCCATGCTGGGTTTTATAATAACATGGAAATACAACTTTTTGCCTCTTATAGCTTCTGCGTAAGGTAACTGAGAATCCATCAGTGAGCGCCTATAATCACATGGAAACACAATCTTTTGCCTCTTATAGCCGCTGCGTTGCTGCATGAGCTAACTGAGGATCCATCAGTGGCTCCTATAATCACATGGAAATACAACTATACTTTGATGAGGTCATAAACCAGCACAGAGTTAAATAATAGACAGATAATAGGATTATCTTACATATACTGTGCAGATCCATTCATGTACAGCTTTTATAATCCATGCTGGGTCTTATAATCACATAGAAATACAACTTTTTCCCTCCTATAGCCTCTGTGTTGCTGCGTGAGCTAACTGAAAATCCATCAGTGAGCTCCTTTAATCACATGAAAATATAGTTATACTTTGATATGGACATAAACCTGCACAGAGTTAAATAATAGACAGATAATAGGAATATTGTATGTATACTGCGCACCTCCATTCATGCAGCTATTTTATAAACCATGCTGGGTGCTGCAGATCTGTGTGGCATGGTCCATGATTCATGACCAGACGACGGGTGTTCCAACCCAAATTCAACAACCTCATTAATACATATAAGGCAGCATGGTGGCTCAGTGGTTAGCACTGCAGTTTTGCAGCGCTGGGGTCCTGGGTTCAAATCCCACCAAGGACAACATCTGCAAGGAGTTTGTATGTTCTCCCTGTGTTTGCGTGGGTTTCCTCTGGGTTCTCTGGTTTCCTCCCACACTCCAAAGACATTCTGATAGAGACTTTTGACTGTGAGCCCCAATGGGGACAGTGTTGCTGATGTATGTAAAGTGTTGTGGAATTAATAGCGCTATATAAGTGAATAAATATTATTATTATTATTATTATTATTATTATTATTATAAAGATGTCAAGTTTGTGTGAGTGTTTGAATATGTGACCCAACCTAAATGTTACAAAGTCAGAACGAGCTCACTGATGGATCCTCAGTTAGCTCATCCTGCAGCTAGTAAAGTGCAGGGAATCAAAGAGTCTGTTAAAACCTAATGGTGCAACATTTTTAATGAAACCCAATTACAAAAATTATTTTCAGTCCAAAATACATGCATTTAAATAACATTAATAATCATGGTCAAGTTCCATGATTCATGAACCAGTCGTGGGTAGTCCCTCCAAACTCAACGACCTCATAAGTATATATGAGGATGTCAAGTTTGTGTTAGGAGACATGCTGCCAGTTCATGCTTGAATGTGGGAGTTACTAAGTCAGAACGAGCTCACTGATGGATTCTCAGCTCATTCTGCATCTAGTAATGTGAAGGGAAGCAAAGAGTGTGTAAAAATTAAACTGTGCAACATTTTTAATAAAACCCAATTGCAAAAAATATTTTTAGCCCAAAATACATGCATTTAGATGAAGGTGATGATGATGAGATGGATGATGATGAGATGGATGATGATGAGATGGATGATGATGAGATGGATGATGATGAGATGGATGATGATGAGATGGATGATGAGATGGATGATGATGATGAGATGGATGATGATGATGAGATGGATGATAATGAGATGGATGATGATGATGATATGGATGGATGATGAGATGGATGGATGATGGGATGGATGGAGGATGATGATGGGATGGATGGAGGATGATGAGATGGATGATGATGAGATGGATGATGATGATAATGATGATGAGATGGATGATGATGATAATGATGATGAGATGGATGATGATGAGATGGATGGATGGTGGGATAGATGGATGATGGGATGGATGATGATGAGATGGATGATGATGATGAGATGGATGATGATGATGAGATGGATGGATGATGAGATGGATGGATGATATGGAGGATGATGAGGATGAGGATGATGATGATGATGATGATATGGATGGATGGATTGATGATGATGATGATATTGATGATGATGATGATATGGATGATGATGATGATGAGATGGATGATGATGATGATATGGATGATGATGATGATGATGATGATGATGATGATGATATGGATGGATGATGATGATGATGATGATATGGATGGATGATGATGATGATAAAAATCTCCCACTTAAAGGAAGGAACAGTTTGATAGCAACAAGTGTGATACAATTCAAGCTCAAGGAACTAAGGGCACAAAAGTAGCAAGAAAACCACCCAAATAATATAGTATACAAATAATACTACTTTGTCTCATTTTCCTATGTTAATCTGATATGTATTAAATTAAATTTAGGAGCTCACCTCTAACCCAAATAGACTCGCCCCGCATCCTAATGTCTTAGCCAACAGCAACTATCTCCCCGACACTTATTTATGGCCACCAGCGCAACCTAAATTCCAAGATTTATGGCCGCTCGCTTGCTGCACTCTTATTACATTTCGCTCCGCTCCACTGTAAGTAAACTTCAGTATAAAAACTACATGTTTAAGACTGAAAGCTAATTTATAACACTGCAGCCAAAATTGCTATGTAGTGCCTTATTTTGCCGGAACGTGCGGGCTTTATCATTATCAGCGTGAACACAATTACCACACTTCAAGGTTTCTTGCTGGAAAGAAATTGAGCGTGCTAATACTCTTTCATCATAATCACCCTGACTGTGCAGAGCCATTCATAAAAAGGGGCCAGAAATGTATTGAAATTCAATATTGTTTTAGTCCAAATCAATTAGAATAATTGTTTGCATTTTTAAAGTGTAATTTACCATTGAAAAATGAACAAAGATCAGCTAATAGTTGCTAACACATCATATTTTCCTATTACTCTCCGGGCCCCGGGCTCTCGCTTTGTCTCAGTCCAGGATATACTCAATTTATAACAAATCTGCTCTTTATGTAAAGGCACCAGTCATCAGCTTAGGTACAAGCGGAAGGGGCTGTAGTGAAAAAAGTAGGACATTGTCGGACTCCTGAAAGGGTTATTCCTATTTCAATGTGCGGGTAGGAGTTCACGAACTTCGCTGACTGTCATGGCGGCGTTAGATTCTGACATTCCACCCTATGGTTTCTCTGCTGGCTGACTCAGGCATCGACCTGCTGTTTGTTGATTCATAGGCAGGCTAGCCATAGTTAATCTTTTGCTAGTTTGCTTGCTCCTTTGATCACATATTGTGGGGAGACCTACCACATCTGCTCCCCTCCTATTTATGTTGGTTTAATCCTTCCACCCATGCCAGCTATAGTTGGTTCAATGTTGGTGTGTGCAGTTTGGTATCCCAGAGTTTGCTGATTCATAGGCAGGCTAGCCAGAGTTCATCTCTGCTAGTTTGCTTGCTCCTTTGATCACATATTGTGGGGAGACCAATCGCATATTGTGGGGAGACCTATCACATCTGCTCCCCTCCTATGTATGCTGGTTGAATCCTTCCACCCATGCCAGCTATAGTTTGTTCTATGTAGATCTGTGCGGTTTGGTGTCCCTGAGTTTGCTGATTCATAGGTAGGCTAGCCAGAGTTCATGTCTGCTAGTCAGCCTGCTCCTTTGATCACATGTCCTGGCAAGGTGTATCACATCTGCTCCCCTCCTATTTATGCTGTTTGAATCCTTTCACCCATGCCAGCTGTAGCTGTTCAATGTTGGTCTGTGCGGTTTGGTGTTCTAGAGTTTGCTGATTCATAGGCAGGGTAACCATAGTTCATCTCTGCTAGTTTGCTTGCTCCTTTGATCACATATTGTGAGGAGACCGATCACATCTGCTCCCCTCCTATTTATGCTGGTTGAATTGTTCCACCCATGCCAGCTATAGTTTGTTCTATGTTGATCTGTGCAGTTTGGTGTCCCCGACTGTCTGGTGAAAATTGTGCTTATTCCTTGGTGCAGTTGTGGAATTTATGTTGTTTTGTCGCTTTTTTCCTGCTTTTGTTTTCCTCCTGAATCTCTTATTGTCTTTACCTTTTGTGTGTGTACGCTGTGTGACTGAGTTTTGGTTTTCCCTTCTCTGTCTTTATCTGTGTGTTTCATCATACTCCAGTCCCTCCCTGAGGGGAATGGGAGGGGGAATCACTTCAAGACTTGTCAGCACCAGGGCTAGGAAAGAGACTCAGGCATCTCTACCATCAGGAGTATCCCTGAGGTTAGGGATCGCATAGGACCCCCTAGCTTGAAGAACAGCTTATGAGCCCCAGTTCTTCGCTATCTCATAGTCATCGTGACATAGGACTTGTACACAAGGATATAGTCATTGTCATGAAAATGGGGATGGGGGCACAAGGACTTAGTCAGTCACAAATGCTTAGGTGTGTGGAGTCATGGTGCATCTGAAAGGGACCAAATATTTTATCATCACTTCAGGGGCGCCGTTTATACATTTGTCACTGCATATAGATGATAAATATCTCCTCCAAATTGAAAGACCTTTTCTCATGAGGGCAATTCCCATCCATATGTCTTTAATAGGAGCTTCTGGTCTTGCGGACCTGAGACAATCATTTAAAGGGAATCTGTCACCAGGTTTTTGCCACCTAATCTGAGAGCAGCATAATGTAGGGGCAGAGATCCTTATTCCAGTAGTGTTTCACTTTCTTGGCTTCATAGTGTAGTTTTGATAAAATCAATGTTTAATCAGCAGTAGATTATCATTACAGGACTACTTGGCGTGCTGCAGGTAGTCCAGCATATCCATGAGCTCTGTTTAAGTGCTTGATTTGCAGCAGAGAAAACATTGATTTTATCAAAATGACAGCAAACAGCCCAGTAAGTGTCACATCACTGGAATCGGGGTCTCTGTCTCTACATTATGCTGCTATCAGATGGGGGAGCAAAAACCTGGTGACAGATTCCCTTTAATACATGACAGGCTTTTTGCAGGGAGAGCGAGCAACTCCAACCTGAAAGCTTTTGTCGCTGATAAGATAACCCTAAGTCATTGAGTTGACCTTTTACTGGGAAAAACTAGATAACAACAAGTATGACCACCATTGCTTCTATCCTAATTCTCTTAGGATCGAAAATACTTTAGGGGGTGTGCACACGGAGTTTATTTGCTGAGCTTCACACTATCTGAAAACCATGAGTTCAAAAACCACGCCTTTTGTTTTATTTATATATATATATATATATATATATATATATATATATATATATATATATATATATATATATATATATATATATATAAATAACAAAAGAAGCCGAAAAAGCCTTGATGTGCTTGGTTATTGCTGCCATAGCCCCCACCTGGTTCCTTAGAATGTCCGCTCTGTATAGAGTATGAAGTGTCACGCAGGGAAAAGAAGAGATTTTTGGAAAACTTTGGTGTAATCATGAAGCCGCCATAAAACTTGGAGCTCTTCTAGATGCTTTATTTTGTGATAATAAAATATTTGTTTTTTTTTAAGGGGGGTGTGTGGCAAGAACCACCTTCAGTCATAACTGGGATTTCAATTGAAGCCCGTTAATATTCATTAAAAAGAACCAGTGGCCGGCGTTTGCTCTTATTGTATCTCCCGATTTTGGTCTTGGCCCCATGATTGCGCCGAGGTTGTCATTTTCTCTGTTTGGGGTGCATGGCGCAGCGCCCTGCTTGGTGTTGGTCCACATAGTTTATCTTGAATGGAATAAAGCTGGGGTGATACACAGCGCTCGTTGCGTTCGTCGTGCCCATAGCATGCGTCTCGGCTGCGTCATTCCTAAATTTTCCACCGGATTTTCGTTGCATCACTAGAAATTACTCAGCTAATGGCGAAGAGGTTTTGCCAAATTATAGACATACCCGCCATTAGTAACTTATTTCTAAAGCCGCGGCAACGTTTAGGTACTGGCTTTTCCCTAGACTCACCTCGCCTTGAAGGACACATGTGACCCCAACCTTACTGCTTTATCACTAGAAACATGGCTGCCTCCTCATAAACTGCGCCACCCCTGTCTACAGGTTGTGTCTGGTATTACACCTCAGTTTTATAGCCTGTGTAACGTTCAGTCTGCGTTGTCCAATATCCGGCGCAGCGTCCTTGAATTTTGGGAACTTGGAGAATGCGGCACCGCAACGTTTGTTCAGGTCACCCATCAATATTTCACCTTAGACGTTCTCCTCGCTCTCCTGCTAATATCCACTTGTCATTATTATATTACAGAGAACCGAGGAAATGAGCTCTGGATGCTGAGTGCGTGCGGTCACATCCAATTGATTTTTTTTTTCTTCTTCGTTTTAACAAAATGCATTAAATTATGCCACAAATATGTCTAAGGTTACGTGCTGTGTCCGGCAATGGCGCTTTGGGGGGTTTTTTTACTACTTTTTTTTTTTGTTCTCAGATACCAATTTTATTTTATTTTTTTTGTATGAAATACCATTTAGAGCCACTTACGATGGATTACCAGTGGGGTACTGGCTCCAGTGGAGAATAAAATGGCCCCACATCCTAGGTGTATACGACATAAACAAAGAATGTGGCCTAAAGCTCACACTCGTTACTAGGCCCAAAGCCTAAGTCTGTGCTTTTAGTGTAGTCATGGCAACCCTGTGTGGATCCAAGTCACCAAAAACATTGGGGTCTCTGCATACACAGTTAGTAGCCAATACTCGAGCCGGGTAGGAAGGGGGATGATTTCCATCTACATTTTAGTCTCCGTGACAATATCATAAAGGAAGAAGTACAGGCCCAAAGCCTCTGCTCTGTGGTCAAAATAACCTTATTACAGAGGTGGGCAAATAATAATGAGACCATGACTGATGTGGAGGGCTGAAATTAATTCTGCTCAATATTAATATTTTTAATTATTTTATACTAATATTGTATTCGTTAATATTGAGCAGAATCAAGTATGCTGACATCCCTCTATATACAGTATGAGCCCACACAGAGCCCCCATATATACAGTATGAGCCCACACACCGCACCCCTATATGCAACATGAGCCCTTCTAGCTCCCTACATACAGATAAGCCCCCACATAGCCCCTCTATATACAGTAAGAGCCCCTAGATAACCTCCCTATACTCAGTATGAGCCACTGCACAGGGCCCTATATACAATAAGAGTCCCACATAGCCTCTATATACAGTATGAGCCCCCACATAACCTCTCTGTGTACAGTATGAGCCCCACCCCCACAAAGCCTCTCTTTATACAGTATGAGCCCTCACATAACCTCTCTATATACAGTATGAGCCCTCACATAAACCCCTATATACAGTATGAGCCCTCACATAACCTCTATATACAGTATGAGCCCCCACAAAGCCTCTCTTTATACAGTATGAGTCCTCACATAACCTCTCTATATACAGTATGATCCCCACAAAGCCTTCAATATACCGTTTGAGCCCCCACAAAGCCTCTTACGTACATTGAGCCCTCACATAGCCCTCTACATACAGCATGAGCCCCCCACATAGCTCCACATAGCCTCTCGATATACAGTATGAATCCCTACATAGCCTCCTGTTTACAGTATGAGCCCACACATAGCCTCCTATATATAGTTTGAGCCCCCACACAGCTCCTGCATATTTTGAGCCCTCACTTAGCCTCCCTATGTACAGTATGAGCCCCCACATAACCTCTCTCTATACTCTGTGAGCCCACAAACTGCCGTTCCTATATACAGGAGCCCCCAACTCAATTTTGAGATTGTTTTCTTAGGTTTTTGCATTCATTGTGCCGTAAAATTGACCTGAATATGATTCTTTGGATCACTGTGATTACCACGATACCAAACCTAAATGGGTTTGAAATTATTAAAATGGTTTAAAAATTCAGAACTTCTTTTTTTTTTTTAAGGATGTGCATTGAGCAAAAATGGCAATTCTGACATTAAAAATGTTTTTTTTCTTCCTCTTTATGCTGTTTATTACTTTGGCTATAATTAGTTCTATATTTTGATTTTTCAGACTTACGTATATAGATGTGCTGATACCAATTATATTTATTTTTTACTTATTTTGAATTAGGGGAAAAGGAGTGATGATGACTTTATATATATACAGATGAGGACCTGCGAGGCGTGGATTTCTCACACTAGAGACTGTAATGTCCTTGTCTTGTTGCTCAGTTGTGCAGCGCGGCCTCACACTTCTCTTTCTACTCTGGTTACAGCCTGTTTGTGCTCTCCTCTGAAGGCAGTAGTACACACCATTGTAAGAAATCTTAAGTTTCTTGGCAATTTCTTGCATGGAATATCCTTCATTTCTAAAAACAAGAATATACTGTTGAGTTTCACATGAAAGTTCTCTTTTTCTGGCCATTTTGAGAGTTTAATGGCGCCAGCAAATGTAATGCTCCAGATTCTCAACTAGCTTAAAGGAAGGTCAGGTTAATAGCTTCTCTAATCAGCAAAACTGTTTTCAGCTGTGCTAACATACTTACACAAGGGTTTTCAAGGGATTTCTAAACATCCATTAGCCTTCTAACACAGTTAACAAACACAATGTACCATTAGAACACTGGAGTGGTGGTTGTTGGAAATGTAGATATTGCATTGTTTGGTCACTTAGACTATACACAGTACTACGATATTGCAGTATACATCGAAAATGATGTTCATAGGGGCTGTACTTTATAGGATGATCAATATGGCAGCAACTGGAGCCTTCTGGGGGCCCGGACTGCCGTGACAGCTCATCAGAACCTATTGATTAACGGCAGCATCTAAGTGGTAAAGCAGCAATCAGAGCTAGCTCCGCTCACTGCTGTTAGACCGGGCTCAGATGAGCGTACTTCATGACCCCTACATGAGCGTACTTCATAACCTACATGACTACAATGCCTGGACTGATCGCTGGTCTATGTCGGAAACCTGTGGTCAGTCCAGGCATTAGTCCGTATGCAGACACTGAAATATGCCTGTTTGAAGCAGGTGTTGGCTGTATAATGCAGCTGGCATATGCTCGATATGAAGAAGACTTGGCTCCCGACTCACATTAGATCAGGGTGTGCAAAGGGGTTAGCATACAGCAAACTACAATTGATACTCTTTGGCGTTGGAAAAGTTTTCATACCCACATTGGATCAAGTAGTGACGGGGCGGAAGTAGAGGACGAGCCATTATTGTAAGAAGGCACTTTTTTGGCCCGTTTTGCCCCCTTTTTTGGCCCAGATTTCCGCATTATCCTGCATTTGAATGCCTAGGGGCTGATTTCTCCAGAAGCCATTTTTCAATTTCCAGCCCATACTAATAGTGGGAAATGTCATCAGGGAGGTGGCGGTTGACTCTGCGGCGAGCGCACAACCGCATTTGTTTTATAGATTAATCCCGTTACACATAATATTTTATCCCCTTGTATTTTAGGTGAGACACAATGTGAAAGGAGCGATAATGAAATATTATTCACTGTGAGATCCCGCCACATTACAAGTGTCTGTTAGATGATAATGCGGATACACTGCGCTGATAAGACGCCGCCACTGGCATCGCTCACGTTTTGTTTTGCAATGTTCGGTTTGGGGATACATTCTTGCCTTTGTGCTCATTTGCACTTGTTATTCTGTGGGTTTATTTCATTCCATGTTCCAGAAAGCCACAAAGAAAAGTTCTTGTTTTTTTTTTTTCCTTTTTCTATTTTTTTTTATTAATGTTATTTGACACATTCTCCTCCGGATGTTTGTACAATAAATGAGTGGAAAAATACATATAAAGGCTTAAAGTGAAGCTCGGTGCTTTCGTCAAATTGTTATCTGCACGCCGCGGACTGACAATGGGAACAATGCAGGGCTTTCTGTTTGCAGCCTGCTATTTTATTTTATTTTATTTTTTTAAAAAAAAAAAAAACGGAAAAAAACAACAACACTAGAGAAGTATATAGAGATCAAAATAGTGAATTCCTATTGGGGTGCATAGGAGAACAATTTATATCTGCGACACATGCGATATAATTAGTGATGCGGCTTTGTCATTTTCTGTAGCGTAGCCGGTAGTTTGGTCTTTTATATTTTCTATTTTTTAATTAAAAAAAATTGGGTATTTATTTATTTATTTTTACAAAATCTAAAGTTTATCAAATAAAAATAACATAGCCGTCTATTTTCAGACGCTTGATACAATATAAAATTACAACCTTTATTTATTGGTGCAAAATTTGTATTGCATACTTGCAATTTGTTCGTATTTTAAAGGGAACCTGTCACCGGATTTGTCCCCTATAAGCCGCGGTGACCACCACTGAGCTCTTGTATACAGTATTCTGGAATGTTGTATATAACAACCCAGGCTGTGCTGTATAACGTAAAAAATACTTTTATAATATTCAACTACAGGGCGGTTCGGTCCAATGAGTGTCACTTATATCTGGTCTGGCGCCTCCTCTCTCCGCTCCGGCGCCTCCTCTTTGTGGCGTTGGTCGTCCTCCTTCTTCTGAGGCCCAGGTACATGATGCGTCCTGTGTCATCCATTGGTGTCGCTGCTCTCTGGTCTGGTGCCTCCTCTCTCTGGTCCGGCACCTCCGCTCTCTGGTCCGGCGCCTCTTCTCTCTGGTCCGGCGCCTCTTCTCTCTGGTCCGGCGCTTCTTCTCTCTGGTCCGCCGCCTCCTCTCTCTGGTCCGGCGCCTCCTCTCTCTGGTCCGGCGCCTTCTCTCTCTGGTCCGGCGCCTCCTCTCTCTGGTCCGGCGCCTCCTCTCTCTGGTCCGGCGCCTCCTCTCTCTGGTCCGGCGCCTCCTCTCTCTGGTGCGGCGCCTCCTCTCTCTGGTGCGGCGCCTCCTCTCTCTGGTGCGGCGCCTCCTCTTTGCGGTGATGATCATCCTCTTTCTGAGACCTGTGTACATGATGCGTCCTACGCCATCCATGGGTGTCTCTGCTCTCTGCTCCGGCGCCTCCTCTCTGCGGCGATCGCCGTCCTCTTTCTGCCCAACCCACTGTATATGACATGTCCTACATCATCCAAACAGGCCGTCATTGAGGTCCTGCGCAGGCGCACTTTGATCTGCCCTCAGCAGGACAGATCAAAATATTGTAGTGCGCATGCATGGGTGATCTTTGATCTTTCCTCGCGCCTGCACATTACAGTACTTTGATCTGTCCTCAGTAGGGCAGATCAAAGTGAGCATGCACAAGACTGCAATGCCGGCCTGTGTGGATGAAGTAAGGCTAGTTTCATACATCCGGCTTTTCGCCGGTTTGCCGGATTCGGCGGACTCCACTACAGTGTATACAGTACAATGGCAGTGCGGCAACTTCCAGGTCACATGCTCCGGTCACATGACAACATGTGTCCGGAGCTTGGCGCGCTGCCGTTGTACTGTATACACTGTACTGGAATGCTCCGAATCCGGCAAACCGGCACAAAGCCGGATGTGTGAAACTAGCCTTAGAGATGTCATCCACAGTGCATGGGATAGTAGGAGGACCCTGATCGCCATAGAGAGGAGGCGCCGGACCGGAGAGCAGTGACACCCATCGGACCAGACCGCCCTGTAGGTGAGTATTATAAAAGTATTTTTTATGTTTTATGCAGCGCGGCCTGGACTCTTTTATATACAGTATTCTGGAACGCTGTATATAAGAGCCCACTGGTGGAGGCCGCAGCTTATAGTCACCAAATCTGGTAACCGGTTCCCTTTAAAGTCTGACCTAAAAAAAAATATGTATGTGACAGCCCATTCACTTACCAACTCTAATAATTTGGGGTCTGCTAAATGCGATTCTTTTAGGGGGTATCTGCTTTCTTTTGGGGGTAAACTCAGCCGTACATAGGGAATAATATATTTAAGCAGGTAAATTAAACCTTTGTAAATCTGGTATGTGCCCACTACTATAGGATGGGTTCTGCACCGTGAGAATAGCCGATCTGATAAGAAAATGTGCGCCTAAGCCAGTAATAGGAGTAACACAAAATGTTGATGTTCTATCTATTTATCTTTCTATCTATCCCTCTTTCCCTCTATCTATATATCCATCCCTCTATCCATTCATCTATCTATCCCTCTATCTATCCTCTATCTATCTATCTATCCCTCTATCTATCTATCTATCTATCCCTCTATCTATTTATCTATCCTCTATCTATCTATCTATCCCTCTATCTATCTATCTATCTATCTATCCCTCTATCTATCTATCTATCCCTCTATCTATCCCTCTATCTATCCCTCTATCTATCCCTCTATCTATCCCTCTATCTATCCCTCTATCTATCTCTCTATCTATCTATCTCTATCTATCTATCTATCTATCCCTCTATCTATCTATCTATCTATCTATCTATCTATCACTCTATCTATCTATCTATCTATCTATCTATCTATCTATCTATCTATCTATCTATCCCTCTATCTATCCCTCTATCTATCCCTCTATCTATCCCTCTATCTATCCCTCTATCTATCCCTCTA